>NC_090650.1:11509276-11671776 GCF_040937935.1 Hyperolius riggenbachi
ACCACAGGGCCTCTTTACTGCATTCTACTATATGTCACTACAGGGCCTCTCTACTGTATTCTGCTATATGTCACTACAGGGCCTCTTTACTGCATTCTACTATATGTCACTACAGGGCCTCATTACTGCATTCTGCTTTATGTCACTACAGGGCCTCTTTACTGCATTCTACTATATGTCACTACAGGGCCTCTTTACTGCATTCTGCTATATGTCACTACAGATCCTCTTTACTGCATTCTGCTATATGTCACTACAGGGCCTCTTTACTGCATTCTGCTATATGTCACTACAGGGCCTCTTTACTGCATTCTGCTATATGTCACTACAGGGCCTCTTTACTGCATTCTGCTATATGTCACTACAGGGCCTCTTTACTGCATTCTACCATATGTCACTACAGGGCCTCTTATCTGCATTCTACTATATGTCACTACATGGCCTCTTTACTGCATTCTGCTATATGTCACTACAGGGCCTCTTTACTGCATTCTACCATATGTCACTACAGGGCCTCTTATCTGCATTCTACTATATGTCACTACATGGCCTCTTTACTGCATTCTGCTATATGTCACTACAGGGCCTCTTTACTGCATTCTACTGTATGTCACTACAGGGCCTCTTTACTGCATTCTACTGTATGTCACTACAGGGCCTCTTTACTGCATTCTGCTATATGTCACTACAGGGCCTCTTTACCGCATTCTGCTATATGTCACTACAGGACCTCTTTACTGCATTCTGCTATATGTCACTACAGGGCCTCTTTACTGCATTCTACTATATGTCACTACAGGGCCTCTTTACTGCATTCGGCTATATGTCACTACAGGGCCTCTTTACTGCATTCTGCTATATGTCACTACAGGGCCTCTTTACTGCATTCTGCTATATGTCACTACAGGGCCTCTTTACTGCATTCTGCTATATGTCACTACAGGGCCTCTTTACTGCATTCTGCTATATGTCACTACAGGGCCTCTTTACTGCATTCTACCATATGTCACTACAGAGCCTCTTATCTGCATTCTACTATATGTCACTACATGGCCTCTTTACTGCATTCTGCTATATGTCACTACAGGGCCTCTTTACTGCATTCTACCATATGTCACTACAGGGCCTCTTATCTGCATTCTACTATATGTCACTACATGGCCTCTTTACTGCATTCTGCTATATGTCACTACAGGGCCTCTTTACTGCATTCTACTGTATGTCACTACAGGGCCTCTTTACTGCATTCTACTATATGTCACTACAGGGCCTCTTTACTGCATTCTACTATATGTCACTACAGGGCCTCTTTACTGCATTCTGCTATATGTCACTACAGAGCCTCTTTACTGCATTCTACTATATGTCACTACATGGCCTCTTTACTGCATTCTGCTATATGTCACTACAGGGCCTCTTTACTGCATTCTGCTATATGTCACTACAGGGCCTCTTTACGGCATTCTGCTATATGTCACTACAGGGCCTCTTTACTGCATCTATATATATAATAGAGTAAGTGCCTCAACCTTCGAGCAAGAAGAAGAAGTACTTTGCATGAGAAAATTTATGCGTGATCAAACACCAAGTTTAAGGCCTCTTTTCCACGGACTGTTGAGCTGTGTGCTCAGCAAGCAGTTACCAGGCAGCAGTGAGCAGATAGCAGGCAGCAGTAAGCAGTTACCAGGCAGCAGTAAGCAGTTACCAGGCAGCAGTAAGCAGTTACCAGGCAGCAGTAAGCAGTTACCAGGCAGCAGTAAGCAGTTACCAGGCAGCAGTAAGCAGTTACCAGGCAGCAGTAAGCAGTTATCAGGCAGCAGTAAGCAGTTATCAGGCAGCAGTAAGCAGTTATCAGGCAGCAGTAAGCAGTTATCAGGCAGCAGTAAGCAGTTATCAGGCAGCAGTAAGCAGTTATCAGGCAGCAGTAAGCAGTTATCAGGCAGCAGTAAGCAGTTACCAGGCAGCAGCAAGCTGTTACCAGGCAGCAGCAAGCTGTTACCAGGCAGTAGTGAGCAGTTGTAAGAGTTTGAGAGGCATTTTACTGCCTATCAACTGTCCGTGGAAAAGAGGCCTACCCTAGCAAGTCTGGCTTTGCAAATCTGGCCTACTTGGCTATTCATGAGGCAATGCTCACGCAAATTTGCTTTTGCATTCCAAACTATATGCAGGGTCAAAAAACCAATAAAGCGGTCGCCCTGCTGCATGCCAGTGATGAGCGAAAATTTTTACAGAATTTTCGCCTAATTTCGTTTTGACGGGCAAATTTTCCATCTAATTTTTCGCGTTAATTTTCGCCTAATGCCAGTCATTTTCGCGTTACTTGCGTATTATTGCGGACATTTTCCGCATAAGGGCATTAGCGTCTGCATTCAGAGAAGTTTCTTGCGCATTATTGCGGACATTTTTCCGTATAAACATCTGCATAGACTGAATTTCCATGCGGATTATTGTGGACATTTTTCTGCATAAGGGCATAAGCATCTGCATACAATGAATTTTCGAAAACGCAAATATTTCTGAAGATTTGCGTGAAAATTCGCCGAAAACTGGATTTTCGATGCGAAAATGACTTAGGTGAAAATTCGCAAGCAACACTGCTACATGCTACATTAGCACTATCCAGGAGCGCCACAGGGAGGATTCCCAATGCCCCCTTTTTATACAACCGGGGGACCGCGGGGTCCCAGGCACTCTCACTGCCTGGGAACCACAGCAGCACCCCGGAGGATGAGGCTGGGTGGCGCAGGCGACCCCCCCCCCCCCCCCCCCCAAGCGTGGTCAGCGCCGGGGAGAGCCGTCCGCACCCACCTCCCAATATTAAAAACAGGCACTTACCTTAACGTCCATTGCGTTCTGCTACATGCGCATTAACTTGGGGGCACCACATGAGAAACGAGTGAAGCATGGGTCACCCCAAGCTTTAGAGCTCAGGGCTGGCTCACATACAACACTCCGGGGGGGGGGAAGGACAAGCGCAGACAACTAACTCCAGGGTTCACACCACCGGAGCAAGCCATCCACCACCTGCCTCCAAGGATACAACTGCAAAAAATGCTTTCCATGAGAAAATTAATGCGCATGTAGCAGAACGCAATGGACGTTAAGGTAAGTGCCTGTTTTTAATATTGGGAGGTGGGTGCGGACGGCTCTCCCCAGCGCTGGCCACGCTTAGGGGGGTCGGCTGCGCCACCCAGCCTCCCCCTCTGGGGTGCTGCTGTGGTTCCCAGGCAGCGAGAGAGCCTGGGACCCCGCGGTCCCCCCTGGTTGTATAAAAAGAGGGCATTGGGAATCCTCCCCGTGGTGCTCCTGGATAGTGCTAATGTAGCATGAACTTATTCCCGCAGGGCGACCGCTTTGCAGTATTGGTTTTTTGACCCTGCATAGTTTGGCATGCAAAAGCAAATGCATATTCGCATGAGCATTGCCTCATGAATAACAAATAAGGCAGATTTGGAAAGCCAGACTTGCTAGAGTTAAACTTGGTGTTTGAGCATGGAAAGCATTGTTTGCAGGTGTATCCTTTGGAGGCAGGTTGTGAATGGCTTGCTCCAGTGGTGTGAGCCCTGCAATGAGTTGTCTGCGCCTGTAACCCCTGGAGTGTTGTACGTGAGCCAGCCCTGAGCTCTAAAGCTCGGGGTGACCCATGCTTCACTCCTTTCTCATGTGGGGGGCCCAAGTTAGTGCGCATGAAGCAGGTGCTAATGTAGCATGAACTAATTCCTGCAGGGGGACCGCTTTGTGGTATTAGTTTTTTGACCCTGCATAGTTTGGCATGCGAAAGCAAATGCATATTTGCATGAGCATTGCCTCATGAATAGCCAATTAGGCCAGATTTGGAAAGCCAGACTTGCTAGGGTTAAACTTGGTGTTTGAGCACGCATACATTTTCTAATGGAAAGCCTAAAGGTGGGTACACACATCAGATAAAAGTCTTTGGAAAATGAAAGATCACAGACCAATGTTATCCCCTTCCATGTAGTATGAGAGCCATACCTACACAGTTTATTCTATTGAGCTGAACTCCCCATCAGATAAAATTTTTTGCAAGATGCTGCACACACACTGTACACATGCAACAGATCAGTATCTGCAAAAGATCTGTTCCTGCAAAAAAATCAGTTTCTGCAAAATGCATTTATAGTCTATGATATCTGCAGATCTCATGCTGGGCATACACGGTATGTTTTCTACAATGTAATCGAGCCGTGTCCGATACCCTGCCGGATCGATTCTGCTGCGCTTGATACCGGCGGGCAGGACAAAAGAAGAAACGAGTGGAAAATAAGAAAGCGCTCGCGGGGACGAGCGGGAATCGATCCGGGCGCCCGCGGGGACGAGTGGGAATCGAGCCAGTGGCTCTATTACACGGTAGAAAACATACCATGTATGCCCAGCATAATGCACACCTTATTTGACGGATATTCATCTGCAGATCAGACAATCATCTGCAGATCCAAAGATCCATCCTGGTGGATCTGATCTGCAGATGAAGTCCGTTAAACAAGGTGTGTATGAGATCTGCAGATATAGACTATGAATGCATTTTGCAGGAACAGATCTTTTGCAGATACTGATCTGTTGCATGTGTACTGCATCTTTGTGTGCAGCATCTTGCAAAGATTTCTGTCTGATGGGGAGTTCAGCTCAATAGAATAGACTGTGTAGAGTATGGCTCTCATACTACACGGAAGGGGGTTAAATTGGTCTGTGATCTTTGATTTTCCAAAGACTTTTATCTGATGTGTGTACCCACCTTTATTCTTCTTGCTTCAAGGTTGAGGCACGTAGTCTATTAGATAGATCGAAGATGCGGCGTATGCTACGACGCGGGTCGGCTAGTTCTACTATATGTCACTACAGGGCCTCATTACTGCATTCTGCTTTATGTCACTACAGGGCCTCATTACTGCATTCTGCTTTATGTCACTACAGGGCCTCTTTACTGCATTCTGCTATATGTCACTACAGGGCCTCTTTACTGCATTCTGCTATATGTCACTACAGAGCCTCTTTACTGCATTCTGCTATATGTCACTACAGGGCCTCTTTACTGCATTCTCCTATATGTCACTACAGGGCCTCTTTACCGCATTCTGCTATATGTCACTACAGGACCTCTTTACTGCATTCTGCTATATGTCACTACAGGGCCTCTTTACTGCATTCTACTATATGTCACTACAGGGCCTCTTTACTGCATTCGGCTATATGTCACTACAGGGCCTCTTTACTGCATTCTGCTATATGTCACTACAGGGCCTCTTTACTGCATTCTGCTATATGTCACTACAGGGCCTCTTTACTGCATTCTGCTATATGTCACTACAGGGCCTCTTTACTGCATTCTGCTATATGTCACTACAGGGCCTCTTTACTGCATTCTACCATATGTCACTACAGAGCCTCTTATCTGCATTCTACTATATGTCACTACATGGCCTCTTTACTGCATTCTGCTATATGTCACTACAGGGCCTCTTTACTGCATTCTACCATATGTCACTACAGGGCCTCTTATCTGCATTCTACTATATGTCACTACATGGCCTCTTTACTGCATTCTGCTATATGTCACTACAGGGCCTCTTTACTGCATTCTACTGTATGTCACTACAGGGCCTCTTTACTGCATTCTACTGTATGTCACTACAGGGCCTCTTTACTGCATTCTGCTATATGTCACTACAGGGCCTCTTTACCGCATTCTGCTATATGTCACTACAGGACCTCTTTACTGAATTCTGCTATATGTCACTACAGGGCCTCTTTACTGCATTCTACTATATGTCACTACAGGGCCTCTTTACTGCATTCGGCTATATGTCACTAGAGGGCCTCTTTACTGCATTCTACTATATGTCACTATAGGGCCTCTTTACTGCATTCTGCTATGTCACTACAGGGCCTCTTTACTGCATTCTACTATATGTCACTACAGGGCCTTTTTACTGCATTCTACTATATGTCACTACAGGGCCTCTTTACTGCATTCTGCTATATGTCACTACAGAGCCTCTTTACTGCATTCTACTATATGTCACTACATGGCCTCTTTACTGCATTCTGCTATATGTCACTACAGGGCCTCTTTACTGCATTCTGCTATATGTCACTACAGGGCCTCTTTACTGCATTCTGCTATATGTCACTACAGTGCCTCTTTACTGCATCTATATATATAATAGAGTAAGTGCCTCAACCTTCGAGCAAGAAGAAGTACTTTGCATGAGAAAATTTATGCGTGATCAAACACCAAGTTTAAGGCCTCTTTTCCACGGACTGTTGAGCTGTGTGCTCAGCAAGCAGTTACCAGGCAGCAGTGAGCAGATAGCAGGCAGCAGTAAGCAGTTACCAGGCAGCAGTAAGCAGTTACCAGGCAGCAGTAAGCAGTTACCAGGCAGCAGTAAGCAGTTACCAGGCAGCAGTAAGCAGTTACCAGGCAGCAGTAAGCAGTTACCAGGCAGCAGTAAGCAGTTACCAGGCAGCAGTAAGCAGTTACCAGGCAGCAGTAAGCAGTTACCAGGCAGCAGTAAGCAGTTACCAGGCAGCAGTAAGCAGTTACCAGGCAGCAGTAAGCAGTTATCAGGCAGCAGTAAGCAGTTATCAGGCAGCAGTAAGCAGTTACCAGGCAGCAGCAAGCTGTTACCAGGCAGCAGCAAGCTGTTACCAGGCAGTAGTGAGCAGTTGTAAGAGTTTGAGAGGCATTTTACTGCCTATCAACTGTCCGTGGAAAAGAGGCCTACCCTAGCAAGTCTGGCTTTGCAAATCTGGCCTACTTGGCTATTCATGAGGCAATGCTCACGCAAATTTGCTTTTGCATTCCAAACTATATGCAGGGTCAAAAAACCAATAAAGCGGTCGCCCTGCTGCATGCCAGTGATGAGCGAAAATTTTTACAGAATTTTCGCCTAATTTCGTTTTGACGGGCAAATTTTCCATCTAATTTTTCGCGTTAATTTTCGCCTAATGCCAGTCATTTTCGCGTTACTTGCGTATTATTGCGGACATTTTCCGCATAAGGGCATTAGCGTCTGCATTCAGAGAAGTTTCTTGCGCATTATTGCGGACATTTTTCCGTATAAACATCTGCATAGACTGAATTTCCATGTGGATTATTGTGGACATTTTTCTGCATAAGGGCATAAGCATCTGCATACAATGAATTTTCGAAAACGCAAATATTTCTGAAGATTTGCGTGAAAATTCGCCGAAAACTGGATTTTCGATGCGAAAATGACTTAGGTGAAAATTCGCAAGCAACACTGCTACATGCTACATTAGCACTATCCAGGAGCGCCACAGGGAGGATTCCCAATGCCCCCTTTTTATACAACCGGGGGACCGCGGGGTCCCAGGCACTCTCACTGCCTGGGAACCACAGCAGCACCCCGGAGGATGAGGCTGGGTGGCGCAGGCGACCCCCCCCCCCAAGCGTGGTCAGCGCCGGGGAGAGCCGTCCGCACCCACCTCCCAATATTAAAAACAGGCACTTACCTTAACGTCCATTGCGTTCTGCTACATGCGCATTAACTTGGGGGCACCACATGAGAAACGAGTGAAGCATGGGTCACCCCAAGCTTTAGAGCTCAGGGCTGGCTCACATACAACACTCCGGGGGGGGGGGGGGGGGGGGGGGGGAAGGACAAGCGCAGACAACTAACTCCAGGGTTCACACCACCGGAGCAAGCCATCCACCACCTGCCTCCAAGGATACAACTGCAAAAAATGCTTTCCATGAGAAAATTAATGCGCATGTAGCAGAACGCAATGGACGTTAAGGTAAGTGCCTGTTTTTAATATTGGGAGGTGGGTGCGGACGGCTCTCCCCAGTGCTGGCCACGCTTAGGGGGGTCGGCTGCGCCACCCAGCCTCCCCCTCTGGGGTGCTGCTGTGGTTCCCAGGCAGCGAGAGAGCCTGGGACCCCGCGGTCCCCCCTGGTTGTATAAAAAGAGGGCATTGGGAATCCTCCCCGTGGTGCTCCTGGATAGTGCTAATGTAGCATGAACTTATTCCCGCAGGGCGACCGCTTTGCAGTATTGGTTTTTTGACCCTGCATAGTTTGGCATGCAAAAGCAAATGCATATTCGCATGAGCATTGCCTCATGAATAACAAATTAGGCCAGATTTGGAAAGCCAGACTTGCTAGAGTTAAACTTGGTGTTTGAGCATGGAAAGCATTGTTTGCAGGTGTATCCTTTGGAGGCAGGTTGTGAATGGCTTGCTCCAGTGGTGTGAGCCCTGCAATGAGTTGTCTGCGCCTGTAACCCCTGGAGTGTTGTACGTGAGCCAGCCCTGAGCTCTAAAGCTCGGGGTGACCCATGCTTCACTCCTTTCTCATGTGGGGGGCCCAAGTTAGTGCGCATGAAGCAGGTGCTAATGTAGCATGAACTAATTCCTGCAGGGGGACCGCTTTGTGGTATTAGTTTTTTGACCCTGCATAGTTTGGCATGCGAAAGCAAATGCATATTTGCATGAGCATTGCCTCATGAATAGCCAATTAGGCCAGATTTGGAAAGCCAGACTTGCTAGGGTTAAACTTGGTGTTTGAGCATGCATACATTTTCTAATGGAAAGCCTAAAGGTGGGTACACACATCAGATAAAAGTCTTTGGAAAATGAAAGATCACAGACCAATGTTATCCCCTTCCATGTAGTATGAGAGCCATACCTACACAGTTTATTCTATTGAGCTGAACTCCCCATCAGATAAAATTTTTTGCAAGATGCTGCACACACACTGTACACATGCAACAGATCAGTATCTGCAAAAGATCTGTTCCTGCAAAAAAAATCAGTTTCTGCAAAATGCATTTATAGTCTGATATCTGCAGATCTCATGCTGGGCATACACGGTATGATTTCTACCATGTAATCGAGCCGTGTCCGATACCCTGCCGGATCGATTCTGCTGCGCTTGATACCGGCGGGCAGGACAAAAGAAGAAACGAGTGGAAAATAAGAAAGCGCTCGCGGGGACGAGCGGGAATCGATCCGGGCGCCCGCGGGGACGAGTGGGAATCGAGCCAGTGGCTCTATTACACGGTAGAAAACATACCATGTATGCCCAGCATAATGCACACCTTTTTTGACGGATATTCATCTGCAGATCAGACAATCATCTGCAGATCCAAAGATCCATCCTGGTGGATCTGATCTGCAGATGAAGTCCGTTAAACAAGGTGTGTATGAGATCTGCAGATATAGACTATGAATGCATTTTGCAGGAACAGATCTTTTGCAGATACTGATCTGTTGCATGTGTACTGCATCTTTGTGTGCAGCATCTTGCAAAGATTTCTGTCTGATGGGGAGTTCAGCTCAATAGAATAGACTGTGTAGAGTATGGCTCTCATACTACACGGAAGGGGGTTAAATTGGTCTGTGATCTTTGATTTTCCAAAGACTTTTATCTGATGTGTGTACCCACCTTTATTCTTCTTGCTTCAAGGTTGAGGCACGTAGTCTATTAGATAGATCGAAGATGCGGCGTATGCTACGACGCGGGTCGGCTAGTTCTACTATATGTCACTACAGGGCCTCATTACTGCATTCTGCTTTATGTCACTACAGGGCCTCTTTACTGCATTCTACTATATGTCACTACAGGGCCTCATTACTGCATTCTGCTTTATGTCACTACAGGGCCTCTTTACTGCATTCTGCTATATGTCACTACAGGGCCTCTTTACTGCATTCTGCTATATGTCACTACAGAGCCTCTTTACTGCATTCTGCTTTATGTCACTACAGGGCCTCTTTACTGCATTCTACTATATGTCACTAGAGGGCCTCTTATCTGATTTTACTGCTGTTGGTGTCTTTATTCTTCTTGCTTCAAGGTTGAGGCACGTAGTCTATTAGATAGATCGAAGATGCGGCGTATGCTACGACGCGGGTCGGCTAGTTCTACTATATGTCACTACAGGGCCTCATTACTGCATTCTGCTTTATGTCACTACAGGGCCTCTTTACTGCATTCTACTATATGTCACTACAGGGCCTCATTACTGCATTCTGCTTTATGTCACTACAGGGCCTCTTTACTGCATTCTGCTATATGTCACTACAGGGCCTCTTTACTGCATTCTGCTATATGTCACTACAGGGCCTCTTTACTGCATTCTGCTATATGTCACTACAGGGCCTCTTTACTGCATTCTCCTATATGTCACTACAGAGCCTCTTTACTGCATTCTGCTATATGTTACTACAGGGCCTCTTTACTGCATTCTGCTATATGCCACTACAGGGCCTCTTTACTGCATTCTGCTATATGTCACTACAGGGCCTTTTTACTGCATTCTGCTATATGTCACTACAGGGCCTCTTTACTGTATTCTGCTATATGTCACTACAGGGCCTCTTTACTGGATTCTACTATATGTCACTACAGGGCCTCTTTACTGCATGCATACTGCTATATGTCACTACAGGGCCTCTTTACTGCATTCTACTATATGTCACTACAGGGCCTCTTTACTGCATGCATACTGCTATATGTCACTACAGGGCCTCTTTACTGCATTCTACTATATGTCACTAGAGGGCCTCTTATCTGATTTTACTGCTGTTGGTGTCTTTGTGGGACAGAATATTCCCCCCCATCTGCTCAGAGGGGGGATGTAGGATTGAACAGGAGCAACAGTTAGGCAGTGTGTAGTGCAGAGTTTTGTATATCTGACACCCCCCCCCCCCCCCCTCAGCCGCCCCTTGCTGGACAGCAGGTCAGCCCGCCCTGCACACACTCCCTGCACACATCTGTTTCTGGCTACAACATCTAAACTTTACCACATGCAGCGGAAATTAACCCTTGATGGAAGGAAATTGTGCGTCAAATCTCGAGCTGTCTCTTCCAGCCCCAGAATCATAAATCACTTAAGTGTCCCGCGATCATTCCGTGTATACGTGAACGCTGGAAATGAAACAAATAAACAGCCATAGATATGTACAGTAAATAATAGTTTGCCTGATACTGGGTTCAACGGAGGTGGAATTTGGTAAATTTTGAGATTATAAAGGTACTCCTCTGTACCAGTTCACAGAGAACAAACAAAGTGCGCAAACCCAAAGTTGAATGACCGCGCTAATTAGTGTGGGGGTCAATGAAGATCTGAATGACCATTCACATTTGGATTAGTCCGGACGGTCGCTCAAAGTGAACAATGATTGCACTGGTGTATAGCAAGCCTACAGCATATACATTTTACAGAGTCGCTGGTGTATAGCAAGCCTATAGCTTATACATGTTACAGAGCCACATTGATGAGGACCAATAGACTGAAACAGGCGGTCTGCATGTGGGATTGATGTGACTCTGTAACATGTATAAGCTATAGGCTCACTATACACCAGCGACTCTGTAAAATGTATAAGCTATAGGCTTGCTATACATCAGCAGTTCTGTAACATGTATAAGCTATAGGCTCACTATACACCAGCGGCTCTGTAACATGTATAAGCTATAGGCTCGCTATACACCAGCGGCTCTGTAACATGTATAAGCTATAGGCTCACTATACACCAGCGGCTCTGTAACATGTATAAGCTATAGGCTCACTATACACCAGCGGTTCTGTAACATGTATAAGCTATAGGCTTGCTATACATCAGCAGTTCTGTAACATGTATAAACTACAGGCTCGCTATATACCAGCGGTTCTGTAACATGTATAAGCTATAGGCTTGCTATACACCAGCGGCTCTGTAACATGTATAAGCTATAGGCTCACTATACACCAGCGGTCCTGTAACATGTATAAGCTATAGGCTCACTATACACCAGCGGCTCTGTAACATGTATAAGCTATAGGCTCACTATACACCAGCGGCTCTGTAACATGTATAAGCTATAGGCTCACTATACACCAGTGGCTCTGTAACATGTATAAACTATAGGCTTGCTATACACCAGCAGCTCTGTAACATGTATAAGCTATAGGCTCACTATACATCAGCAGTTCTGTAACATGTAGAAGCTATAGGCTCGCTATACACCAGCAGTTCTGTAACATGTATAAGCTATAGGCTCGCTATACACCAGCGGTTCTGTAACATGTATAAGCTATAGGCTCACTATACACCAGCGGTTGTGTAACATGTATAAGCTATAGGCTCACTATACACCAGCGGTTCTGTAACATGTATAAGCTATAGGCTCACTATACACCAGCAGTTCTGTAACATGTATACGCTATAGGCTCACTATACACCAGCAGTTCTGTAACATGTATACGCTATAGGCTCACTATACATCAGCAGTTCTGTAACATGTAGAAGCTATAGGCTCCCTATACACCAGCGGCTCTGTAACATGTATAAGCTATAGGCTCACTATACACCAGCGGCTCTGTAACATGTATAAGCTATAGGCTCACTATACACCAGCAGTTCTGTAACATGTATAAGCTATAGGCTCACTATACACCAGCAGTTCTGTAACATGTATAAGCTATAGGCTCACTATACACCAGCAGTTCTGTAACATGTATAAGCTATAGGCTCACTACACACCAGCGGTTCTGGAACATGTATAAGCTATAGGCTCACTATACACCAGCAGTTCTGTAACATGGATAAGCTATAGGCTCACTATACACCAGCGGCTCTGTAACATGTATAAGCTATAGGCTCACTATACACCAGCAGCTCTGTAACATGTATAAGCTATAGGCTCACTATACACCAGCGGCTCTGTAACATGTATAAGCTATAGGCTCACTATACACCAGCAGCTCTGTAACATGTATAAGCTATAGGCTTGCTATACACCAGCAGTTCTGTAACATGTATAAGCTATAGGCTCACTATACACCAACAGCTCTGTAACATGTATAAGCTATAGGCTCACTATACACCAGCGGTTGTGTAACATGTATAAGCTATAGGCTCACTATACATCAGCAGTTCTGTAACATGTATAAGCTATAGGCTCACTATACACCAGCAGTTCTGTAACATGTATAAGCTATAGGCTCACTATACACCAGCGGCTCTGTAACATGTATAAGCTATAGGATCACTATACACCAGCGGTTCTGTAACATGTAGAAGCTATAGGCTCACTATACACCAGCGGTTCTGTAACATGTAGAAGCTATAGGCTCACTATACACCAGCGGTTCTGTAACATGTAGAAGCTATAGGCTCACTATACACCAGCAGTTCTGTAACATGTAGAAGCTATAGGCTCACTATACACCAGCGGTTCTGTAACATGTATAAGCTATAGGCTCGCTATACACCAGCAGCTCTGTAACATGTATAAGCTATAGGCTCACTATACACCAGCAGTTCTGTAACATGTATAAGCTATAGGATCACTACACACCAGCAGCTCTGTAACATGTATAAGCTATAGGCTCACTATACACCAGCAGCTCTGTAACATGTATAAGCTATAGGCTCGCTATACACCAGCAGTTCTGTAACATGTATAAGCTATAGGCTTGCTATACACCAGCGGCTCTGTAACATGTATAAGCTATAGGCTCCCTATACACCAGCGGCTCTGTAACATGTATAAGCTATAGGCTCGCTATACACTAGTGGCTCTGTAACATGTATAAGCTACAGGCTCACTATACACCAGCGGCTCTGTAACATGTATACGCTATAGGCTCGCTATACACCAGCGGCTCTGTAACATGTATAAGCTATAGGCTCACTATACACCAGCGGCTCTGTAACATGTATAAGCTATAGGCTCCCTATACACCAGCGGCTCTGTAACATGTATAAGCTATAGGCTCACTATACACCAGCGGCTCTGTAACATATATAAGCTATAGGCTCGCTATACACCGGCAGCTCTGTAACATGTATAAGCTATAGGCTCGCTATACACCAGCAGTTCTGTAACATGTATAAGCTATAGGCTCGCTATACACCAGCAGCTCTGTAACATGTATAAGCTATAGGCTCACTATACACCAGCAGCTCTGTAACATGTATAAGCTATAGGCTCACTATACACCGGTAGTTCTGTAACATGTATAAGCTATAGGCTCACTATACACCAGTAGTTCTGTAACATGTATAAGCTATAGGCTCACTATACACCAGCGGCTCTGTAACATGTATAAGCTATAGTCTCACTATACACCAGCGGTTCTGTAACATGTATAAGCTATAGGCTTGCTATACACCAGCGGCTCTGTAACATGTATAAGCTATAGGCTCACTATACACCAGCAGTTCTGTAACATGTATAAGCTATAGGCTCACTATACACCAGCGGCTCTGTAACATGTATAAGCTATAGGCTCACTATACACCAGCGGTTCTGTAACATGTATAAGCTATAGGCTCACTATACACCAGCAGTTCTGTAACATGTATAAGCTATAGGCTCACTATACACCAGCGGTTCTGTAACATGTATAAGCTATAGGCTCACTATACACCAGCAGTTCTGTAACATGTATAAGCTATAAGCTCACTATACACCAGCGGTTCTGTAACATGTATAAGCTATAGGCTCACTATACACTAGCGGCTCTGTAACATGTATAAGCTATAGGCTCGCTATACACCAGCAGTTCTGTAACATGTATAAGCTATAGGATCACTATACACCAGCGGCTCTAACATGTATAAGCTATAGGCTTGCTATACACCAGCGGTTCTGTAACATGTATAAGCTATAGGCTCGCTATACACCAGCGGCTCTGTAACATGTATAAGCTATAGGCTTGCTATACACCAGCAGCTCTGTAACATGTATTAGCTATAGGCTCACTATACACCAGTGGCTCTGTAACATGTATAAGCTATAGGCTTGCTATACACCAGTGGCTCTGTAACATGTATACGCTATAGGCTCGCTATACACCAGCAGTTCTGTAACATGTATAAGCTATAGGCTCACTATACACCAGCAGCTCTGTAACATGTATAAGCTATAGGCTCGCTATACACCAGCAGTTCTGTAACATGTATAAGCTATAGGCTCACTATACACCAGCAGTTCTGTAACATGTATAAGCTATAGGCTCACTATACACCAGCAGTTCTGTAACATGTATAAGCTATAGGCTCACTATACACCAGCAGTTCTGTAACATGTATAAGCTATAGGCTCACTATACACCAGCAGTTCTGTAACATGTATAAGCTATAGGATCACTACACACCAGCAGTTCTGTAACATGTATAAGCTATAGGCTCACTATACACCAGCAGTTCTGTAACATGTATAAGCTATAGGCTCACTATACACCAGCAGCTCTGTAACATGTATAAGCTATAGGCTCACTATACACCAGCAGTTCTGTAACATGTATAAGCTATAGCCTCGCTATACACCAGCGGTTCTGTAACATGTATAAGCTATAGGCTCACTATACACCAGCGGTTCTGTAACATGTATAAGCTATAGGCTCGCTATACACCAGCAGTTCTGTAACATGTATAAGCTATAGGCTCACTATACACCAGCGGCTCTGTAACATGTATAAGCTATAGGCTCGCTATACACCAGCAGTTCTGTAACATGTATAAGCTATAGGCTCACTATACACCAGCGGCTCTGTAACATGTATAAGCTATAGGCTCACTATACACCAGCGGCTCTGTAACATGTATAAGCTATAGGCTCACTATACACCAGCGGCTCTGTAACATGTATAAGCTATAGGCTCACTATACACCAGCGGCTCTGTAACATGTATAAGCTATAGGCTCACTATACACCAGCGGCTCTGTAACATGTATAAGCTATAGGCTCACTATACACCAGCAGTTCTGTAACATGTATAAGCTATAGGCTCACTATACACCAGCAGCTCTGTAACATGTATAAGCTATAGGCTCACTATACACCAGCAGTTCTGTAACATGTATAAGCTATAGGCTCACTATACACCAGCAGTTCTGCAACATGTATAAGCTATAGGCTCACTATACATCAGCAGCTCTGTAACATGTATAAGCTATAGGCTCACTATACACCAGCAGTTCTGTAACATGTATAAGCTATAGGCTCACTATACACTAGCGGCTCTGTAACATGTATAAGCTATAGGCTCGCTATACACCAGCAGTTCTGTAACATGTATAAGCTATAGGCTTGCTATACACCAGCAGCTCTGTAACATGTATAAGCTATAGGCTCACTATACACCAGCGAATCTGTAACATGTATAAGCTATAGGCTCGCTATACACCAGCGGCTCTGTAACATGTAAAGCTATAGGCTCGCTATACACCAGCGGTTCTGAAACATTTATAAGCTATAGGATCACTACACACCAGCAGCTCTGTAACATGTATTAGCTATAGGCTTGCTATACACCAGTGGCTCTGTAACATGTATAAGCTATAGGCTTGCTATACACCAGCGGCTCTGTAACATGTATAAGCTATAGGCTCACTATACACCAGCGGCTCTGTAACATGTATAAGCTATAGGCTCCCTATACACCAGCGGCTCTGTAACATGTATAAGCTATAGGCTCACTATACACCAGCGGCTCTGTAACATGTATAAGCTATAGGCTCGCTATACACCAGCGGCTCTGTAACATGTATACGCTATAGGCTCGCTATACACCAGCAGTTCTGTAACATGTATAAGCTATAGGCTCACTATACACTAGCGGCTCTGTAACATGTATAAGCTATAGGCTCGCTATACACCAGCAGTTCTGTAACATGTATAAGCTATAGGCTTGCTATACACCAGCGTTTCTGTAACATTTATAAGCTATAGGCTCGCTATACACCGGCAGTTCTGTAACATGTATAAGCTATAGGCTCACTATACACCAGCAGCTCTGTAACATGTATAAGCTATAGGCTCGCTATACACCAGCAGCTCTGTAACATGTATTAGCTATAGGCTCACTATACACCAGCGGCTCTGTAACATGTATAAGCTATAGGCTCACTATACACCAGTGGCTCTGTAACATGTATAAGCTATAGGCTTGCTATACACCAGCGGCTCTGTAACATGTATAAGCTATAGGCTCGCTATACACCAGCAGCTCTGTAACATGTATTAGCTATAGGCTCACTATACACCAGCGGTTGTGTAACATGTATAAGCTATAGGCTCCCTATACACCAGCGGCTCTGTAACATGTATAAGCTATAGGCTCACTATACACCAGCGGCTCTGTAACATGTATAAGCTATAGGCTCACTATACACCAGCGGCTCTGTAACATGTATAAGCTATAGGCTCGCTATACACCAGCGGCTCTGTAACATGTATACGCTATAGGCTCGCTATACACCAGTGGTTCTGTAACATGTATAAGCTATAGGCTCACTATACACCAGCAGTTCTGTAACATGTATAAGCTATAGGCTCACTATACACTAGCGGCTCTGTAACATGTATAAGCTATAGGCTCGCTATACACCAGCAGTTCTGTAACATGTATAAGCTATAGGCTTGCTATACACCAGCGGTTCTGAAACATTTATAAGCTATAGGCTCGCTATACACCAGCAGCTCTGTAACATGTATTAGCTATAGGCTCACTATACACCAGCGGCTCTGTAACATGTATAAGCTATAGGCTCCCTATACACCAGCGGCTCTGTAACATGTATAAGCTATAGGCTCACTATACACCAGCGGCTCTGTAACATGTATAAGCTATAGGCTCACTATACACCAGCGGCTCTGTAACATGTATAAGCTATAGGCTCGCTATACACCAGCGGCTCTGTAACATGTATACGCTATAGGCTCGCTATACACCAGTGGTTCTGTAACATGTATAAGCTATAGGCTCACTATACACCAGCAGTTCTGTAACATGTATAAGCTATAGGCTCACTATACACTAGCGGCTCTGTAACATGTATAAGCTATAGGCTCGCTATACACCAGCAGTTCTGTAACATGTATAAGCTATAGGCTTGCTATACACCAGCGTTTCTGTAACATTTATAAGCTATAGGCTCACTATACACCAGCAGTTCTGGATGTGAGCCTGGCATCAGGGGCATAAAGAGGGCCTGTTATTCTACATACCGTGATCTTTCTCCCTTGGTAGGACTCGGTGATCCGGAAACCGATCTCTACGGGATCCTGGCTCCTCACGGACAGATGGGGTTGGGACTCGTGGAGTTGCCCGCTGCACATATCAAAGGTGACGACATCGCCACTCTCCTTGGCCACGAAGCCGCAGTTACACGATGCCGGGTGCTCCACGCTCCCGCAGTCCCACTGACGCACGTGGACCTCGAAATCCCGCGACGCGCTCTTATACAGCACGAAGGTTCCTGTGTTAAAGTTGTCATAATACCTGCAAAAGATACATTTACTGCCAGTTCACCTCCCGGCAGAGATTTTATCATATCGCAAGACAAATAAGTGGAAATCTACTTCAAAAGCACTAAATAATAACTTCCTCTTCCTCTCCTCTAAAATATTAGACGCAACATGATACATTTTATGGGAAAAAATGTTTCTTCATTACAATTTATGCAAGGAAGTTTTACAATGTTTCACTTTGCAGGGAGCACTGAAAGGGTTAAGCTTCAGTGTTTGCTGTATGGGGATAGCTGTCTAGGCGCCTGGGCAGAGCTCTCCTGCAGTCTATTCACAGCTGCTGTTACTAATTAGACACTTTTATCTGGCTAAACAAACACTGAACACAGAGCATGGAATTTCTTCAGCAACTATGTGTGTAATAATAACTTTTCATTGTGTGCTGTGCAAGAGATCGAGCGCTGAGCGGTCGTTTACGCGATATCATGACATGGGTACAGGCGCAGGACCACTCGAACATTGCTTAGCGTCGCATTGAAATAACGACCATCCCGGCAGATCGGATCGCTAAGATCCCCAACGATTCCTGTGCAAAGTACCACAATTACTTAAAATCTGGTTCGCCCTGGACGTGTAACGTCGAGTGACGTTGTGCATACCCACCAGCAGGAGGAGGCGTCGCTGATGACCATCATCAAAGGGACATCGCTGGATCCATCGGGTGGTATGTACGGAGCTTAACACATTTAGCACACATCCCCTCAACAAGCATGCAGCAAATCAGGTGCTCTGACTGAAGTCAGACTGGATTAGCTGCATGCTTGTTTCAGGTGTGTGAGTCATACTCTACTGTAGCCAAAGAGATCAGCAGGGCTGCCAGGCAACTGGTATTGTTTAAAAGGAAATAAATATGGCAGCCACCATATCCCTTTCAGTTCTGGTGTTGGGAATAAAGATGGCCACCTCCATGTCATTCTCACTACAGATTACCTTTCAATACAAAACTCGACTATTACACTATGCTCAGGGCCAGATTTAGGCCAAGGTCACCTAGGCCATGGCCTAGGGCACCACAAAAGCAAGGGCACCAAAGCAGCAGGATAAACTGGTGCAGGATAAACTGGTGCAGCATTTGCAAGCTTGCAAATGCTGCAATGCAGAGAGATTAGGTGAGCACCTGACCGCGGTACTCTGCTGCCAGTAGCCTGTGCAGCAGCCACCTTGCTCTCTGTGCAGCATTGGAGACAGAAAAGAAGACGCAGCTTCTGCACTGCAGATGGCTACCTATACTGAAAGGGGGGGGGGGAGGGGGGGATAAGCAGGGATTAAGGGAGTCATCTGGCTACATATACTGGAAGGAAAGGGGGGAGGGGGTCATCTGGCTACCTATACTGGGGGTAATCAGGCTACTTATACAAGGGGTCATCTGGCTACCTATACTGGAGGGAAGGAGGGCGGGTCATCTGGCTACCTATAGTGGAGGGGGGGGGGGGGTCATCTAGCTACCTATACTGGAGGGAAGGCGGAGAGGTCATCTGGCTACCTATACTGGAGGGAAGGGGGAGGGGTCATCTGGCTACCTATACTGGAGGGAAGGCGGAGAGGTCATCTGGCTACCTATACTGGAGGAAAGGAGGAGGGGTCATCTGGCTACCTATACTGGAGGGAAGGAGGAGGGGTCATCTGGCTACCTATACTGGAGGGAAGGGGGAGTGGTCATCTCGCTACCAATACTGGGGGTAATCAGGCTACTTATACAAGGGGTCATCTGGCTACCTATACTGGAGGGAAGGGGGGGAGGAGTCATCTGGCTACCTCTACTGGAGGGAAGGGGGAGGGGTCATCTCGCTACCCACACTGAAGGGGGGTGGCTGGGGACAGTGGCCTTGGGTGGTAAAGAGTACAAATCCGGCCCTGACTATGCTAAGCACGGTGTTCCTGACAAATACACACATACAAATAAAGTTTTAAATGTAAATGACTGTGGTCCGTTCCCTGGGAGGATGCTGTGGAGAAAGGCTTACCTGCCATCGAAGGTGACAATGTGGGGGTCGGTGAAGGAATAGCAGTGCGCAGTGGGGACGTCCTTCACTGTAATCTAAGGTGAGATTTCATTATAAACAGACCCGGCGAACAATGAGAGTTACAACTATACAAGCAGGTGCCGGGACTCCGCATAAGGTTATAAAGATTAGTGAGAAGCACAAATTTCACATAATAATAATTTGGCATCTTAATTCGCAACTACGATGCAAAATCGTAATGCATAATTTTGGGGAAAAAATCATAATACATTTCATTTGTAAACATGATCAGGAATCGTAATTTAGCAATTTGGTGTAATTTTTGAATTTAATAGCAAAGCCATTGCTACTATCAAATGCTACTGTCACCAAAATTGCTACGTATGTTATTTTAAAAATGCAAAGGAAAAGTGTTTTTTAAACTAGAAAAATTGGAATTTAAAATCAATTTTTCCTTCCCATTTTTAAAATCGAATCAAATACTACAAAGGCCTCAATTCTGGTAGCTATGTGCGGTAAATATTTATTTGTAGGTAAAATACCTTATGCGGTTTTTTTCTCTCTTTTTAGCAATTCTGAAAGAGTTTTCTGCCTTTCCAAACATGCGGTAAAACGTTAAAGTGCGGTAAACCGTGCGGTATTTCAGCGGTAAGCATGCAGTAAATATATAATAGTAGTCTTTAATTGTCTTTCATAAGTTAAGATAGTCTTTGGAAGATGTTTTTGAGGGGGGGGGGGGGGGGGGGGGAGGTGTATTTGATGATGTAGCAACCTATGGAAAGTACATTTATAGGCATCCCCTATATAAAAAAATCCAGTAAATATTTGGAGTTTTGTTTCTACTATTCATTTCTATTACACGGCCTGAATAGGAACGCCACTAAAACAGCAAAATGCATACAAATTGACTTTACCTCCAGGTACAGGCAGGTCTTACACTAAATTATGTGCTAACATGCCCCCTAATTTCCATGAGAATAGCGATTTTTGGTAAAATGAATGCAAATGACCGCATAATTTACCATATGTGGTAATTCATGACTAAAATCTACCAGAATTGCTAAATATCATTACCGTATGCGATAAATTTCCATACATGAAGGTAATTTGCCCGAAAACACTACCAGAATTGAGGCCAAAGGCCCATATACACTTTTTCTCCTGAGTTTTCTCCTAGGAGATAACTTTCATATTCTCTTTAAAATATCTTTTAAGCATTTTACAATTGAAAAAGTACCTAAAAGTTGGTGAAGAAGTATTATCAAAATTATTTTGAGTATTTTCTTGCTTGCTTGTGGTTTCATAAGCAATTAATTGAAAAATGTAAAAATATCGCCTAGGAGAAAACTTAGGGGAAAAAAAGAATTGCATATGGCCAAAACTCTTTTTGAAAAAAATTTTCACTTGCTCCTACTTTTCTCCTTAAAGAGACTCTGTAACATTAAAAAGATCCCCTGGGGGGTACTCACCTCGGGTGGGGGAAGCCTCCGGATCCTAATGAGGCTTCCCACGCCGTCCTCTGTCCCACGGGGGTCCCTCTGAACAGCCGGCGACTGTGCCGACTGTCAGTTCAATATTTACCTTTGCTGGCTCCAGCAGGGGTGCTGTGGCGGCTTTCCGTTCCGAACTACACGGAAATACCCGATCTCATTCGCAGAGCCGGGACAAGGTCCTCCAGCACCCAAGGCTGAGACACCAAAGTGCGCCCCTCCATCCCTGCCTCCCCATCCGTCACACACTGATTGCTATTAGACTAAGAGGCGCCACAGGGCCCACAACCTCCCCAACACCTTAATATCTAGTTATCTGGCTTGCAGTCACTGCTATGTATCCCCTTTTCTTATTTCTTTCTGCTTCAAACACAATTAGGAATGACAGCTGAATGAATTCTGCGCCCCCTCCTACACTGCGCCCTGAGGCTGGAGCCTCTCCAGCCTATGCCTCGGCCCGGCCCTGCTCATTCGGGTCCGCTCTACTGCGCAGGCGCAGGACACTTCAGACTCTCTTTAACATATGTAGTAATTTTGGTAGCAATAGGTTTTATGGGGGCTTTGGTATTCATTACCAAAGTCTGCACAAAAATATGTGTTAATTACATGTAAATTCATGCATAATTGCGAATGCTTACAATTACATACGGAATTAATTCTGCTTTTCCCCCATAATTTCGCATTACCATGTGTAATAGTGAATTACGATGCGTAATTACGCACAGGCGTAATTTCTGCTCATCGTTACCCCCTCAGTACATACATGCACTATATATACCCCCCTTCATAAAGACATACAGTATATCGCCCTCTATTCCAACATACAGTATATATATCCTCCGCGCCATACAGTATAATATATATATATATATATATATATATATATATATATATATATATATATATATATATATATATATATATATACACCCCCTGTGCATCACCTGTATCACGTCGGGCACATATCTGCTCCACAGGAAGTTGGCGCTCTCTATGGGTTCCGCCACAATACTGGTCACCGTGTCCCCATCAGCTGCGAAGTCTGTGACCGCCGTGTAGTAGAGAACAGCCTGACCGCACGTCCCGTTCTGGCAGGGC
Organism: Hyperolius riggenbachi; assembly: GCF_040937935.1. Lineage (NCBI taxonomy): Eukaryota > Metazoa > Chordata > Amphibia > Anura > Hyperoliidae > Hyperolius > Hyperolius riggenbachi. The sequence continues at coordinate 11,532,115 of NC_090650.1, forward strand.
GATCGCACGAGCTCCACTTCACAGGAAGACAGGCTCAGATCCCAATCATGCTTCTCTCCAGCTGTGGAGAACAAGGCGGGAGTCCAGCATTACTGGTGGTCGGCCAGGAAGAGGGGGGGGGGGGGGGGTCAGAGTGCAACAAACTGGATCCAGTATAATCACACGTGAGATCACCCTGCGAGATGGGAGACAATCGCCCAGCCCAGATCCATGGCTTACATCTCTCATACAATCTCCTCATCTCATCCAACTCCCAGCCCAGATCCATGGCTTACATCTCGCACACAGTCTCCTCATCTCATCCAACTCCCAGCCTAGATCCATGGCTTACATCTCTCATACAATCTCCTCATCTCATCCAACTCCCAGCCCAGATCCATGGCTTACATCTCGCACACAGTCTCCTCATCTCATCCAACTCCCAGCCTAGATCCATGGCTTACATCTCGCACACAGTCTCCTCATCCGATCCAACTCCCAGCCCAGATCCATGGCTTACATCTCTCATACAGTCTCCTCATCTCATCCAACTCCCAGCCCAGATCCATGGCTTACATCCCGCACACAAAATGAGTATATTGTAAAATGCAACTAAACTATTAAAGATTTCCATGAGGCAACAGCTACACGTTCATTGCTGAGGTGCTTACAGAAAACCTAAGCCGATTAAAATTATTTAAAATAAACACATGATGTACTTGCAGATAAATATTACATACAGTACTTACCTTGCCGTCAGTTCCCCTGTGCCGACTCCAGTGTCCCCCTCTGTGCCTCCTCTGTTCCTCCCTTGGTGTCACCTCTGTTCCCCTGCGCCTTCAATGTAACTCTCTGTTCCACCTCTACCCCCCACTGTGTCCCCTCTGTCCCCCTGTTCCCTCCACTGTCTCCCTCTGTGCCACCTCTGCCTCCCACTGTGTCCCCTCTCTCCCCCTGTTCCCTCACTGTGCCACCTCTACCCCCCACTGTGTCCCCTCTGTCCCCTCCACTGTCTCCCTCTGTGCCACCTCTGCCTCCCACTGTGTCCCCTGTCTCCCCCTGTTCCCTCACTGTGCCACCTCTACCCCCCACTGTGTCCCCTCTGTCCCCTCCACTGTCTCCCTCTGTGCCACCTCTGCCCCCCACTGTGTCCCCTCTGTCCCCCTGTTCCATCCACTGTCTCCCTCTGTGCCACCTCTGCCCCCCACTGTGTCCCTTCACCATCTCCCTCTGTGCCACCTCTGTCCCCCACTGTGTCCCCTCTGTCCCCCTGTTCCCTCACTGTCTCCCTCTGTGCCACCTCTACCCCCCACTGTGTCCCCTCTGTCCCCTCACTGTGCCTCCCACTCTGTCCCCTCTGTGCCTCCCACTGTGTCCCCTCTGTCCCCGTTCCATCCACTGTCTCCCTCTGTGCCACCTCTACCCCCACTGTGTCCCCTCACTGTCTCTCTCTGTGCCTCCCACTGTGTCCCCTCTGTCCCCCTGTTCCCTCACCGTCTCCCTCTGTGCCACCTCTTCCCTTCACTGTGTCCGCTCTGTCCCCCTGTTCCCTCACTGTCCCCCTCTGTGCCACCTCTGCCCCCCACTGTGTCCCCTATGTCCCCCTGTTCCCTCACTGTCCCCCTCTGTGCCACCTCTGCCCCCCACTGTGTCCCCTCTGTCCCCCTGTTCCCTCACTGTCTCCCTCTGTGTGCCACCTCTGCCTCTGCTGTGTCCCCTCTGTCCCCTCACTGTCACCCTCTGTGCCACCTCTGCCTCACCTCTGTCCCTCTGTCCCCTTGTTCCCTCACTGTCTCCTTCTGTGCCACCTCTGCCTCTGCTGTGTCCCTCTGTCCCACCTTTGCCCCCCTGTCCCCCCTTGTGCCACCTTCTGTCCTAGTGATGATCATAATGTGCTGATTTTGCGGAACTCGCTATATAGTATAGTGTTTCGCAGCAAAATGTCATTTTACAGAGTTTCATTTCCCTGCAAATTTTATACCAAAAGCGGTACCATTTTTTTTAAGCAGACGCCTGCAAGTTGCAGTCTAGCAAGCTGTCTGCAAGCATGCATATGATATAAAAAAAAAGCACTTACATTTTTTTTTTTATCAAAATACAATTATTTGTATGTAGAACAGAGGCGCCAGCAGGATAAAAGTCAATAACATTTTTAAAAATTGCTGGGAGGAAGTGGTGGGCTTGCCTCCCAAAAGCAGACACGAGATCCTGTCTTCATATAAATCAATACATTTATTATACGGTACCCCAAAAACAGTGCAACGCGTTTCGCAGGCCCAGCCCGCTTCATCAGGCAATAAACGTGGGGACAAAACAGAATTTCGGCAATAGCAGGTGCTACGCCTCAGGTGCAGGTGCTACACCTGCTATTGCCAAAATTCAGTTTTGTCCCCACGTTTATTGCCTGATTGTTATGATCGCTGCTGCAGCAGGTATTGCTGGCAGTAGTAGTGCTACTGAGGCAGTTCTGATCTCTTTCCATGCAAGCTGCATAGCTTTGTCTGCCTTTCCCTGCTGTCAGCTTGTGACTGATTATCATTCACCTGTGTGGGAATCTGCATGTCTGCTCCCATTGGATGACCTCAGTATAAACATCTGCTTCCTGCAGGACTCCTCGGGTTTTCATAGCTTCAGTTTAAGCCTGTCTTGCTGTCGCTTCAGCCCCCGATCGTGTTTCTTGTTCTAAAGATACTTTGCTGGTCTTGCATCATATATTGGTTCATTGCCAATATATATGCATACCAGCACGTTTATTATTTTCCTTGTATTCGTGTTACGTTGATACATCAGTGTCGCTGATATATACGTACACGAACTGTTTATATCCTGTGTTCAGTTAGTCAGTTTTCCAGCACGTTTTGGTAGTTTGCGCGTATCGTGATCACCCGTGCTGAGCTAGTATCCTGCTCCTGGTCCTGTTTGTGGATTGCGTTCATCTCTGCGAGGAGATAACGAATCCTTCTGAATCCTGTCCTGTTACCGTTTGTGGATTGCGTTCATCTCTGCGAAGAGATAGCGAATCCTTCTGAGTCCTGTTCCCTGTATTGCTCCAGTGCGAGTCAGTGTTCCTGCTTATGTCATATATCGGTTCATTGCCGATATATACATATGTTAGTCAGACGTTACAAATAGTTTCATTGATAGCTGTAATTGTAATACGCTAGGAAAACATACTTATTGTATATTTGTCTGTGTTACGTTCATCTATCTTGATCCTGCTATTTCTTGACTATCCTGTCCTGTCTTTGTGAGGCACGCCATCGCTGTAAACGCATTGGCTGCCTCATGGACTGTCTTGTTGTGGACGCTTGCTGTCACTAAGTAGTGGCTAGTTTAGCAAGCGTTCATTCTGTCTACCTGTCCTGATCTCCTCAGTCCTGGTTTATGCGCTCAGCGTTACTTTGCGCTGAGACGTTATCACGAAAGTATTGTTTGTGGCTGTTCGGATCTGCACCGGCTCTTTGCCCTACAATCTCCTATTGGAGTCAGTCCTCTCCTCCACTAAACTGGGGATATCCTGATTCCTTGTGCTGGTGTGTGTACCTCCTTCACGTCAGCTTATGCAGCACGTGCTGACCGTGGAGAATACACCTCCAAGCGTGACATTGATGAAGCGGGCTGGGCCTGCGAAACGTGTTGCACTGTTTTGGGGTACCGTATAATAAATGTATTGATTTATATGAAGACAGGATCTCATGTCTGCTTTTGGGAGGCAAGCCCACCACTTCCTCCAAGCAATTTTTAAAATTTTTATTGACTGTTATCCTGCTGGCGCCTCTGTTCTACATACACATACTCTGTGTCCACTCCTGGTGGAGGGGAGTGCTACCCCCTTTCCTGTTTCTTTACTACAGAGAGCAACTTCTTATCCCTGAGTGAGGACAGGTCTAATCTCCTCACCTGCCTATTGAGTGGTTGCCTGAATGGTAACCCATGTTTGTGAGTATAAATTCTCTCACTAAACCACTTACCAATTACACCATATTGGGCTCTCGGTTTTTTCTATTTCATGTATTATTATTTATTATACTTTATTTGCTACTACTGCCCATAGTTTTTTTTTTTATCTTTTTACACTTAAAATTTTTATATTGCATCCAATACAGAGGTTTGTACTGAATCCATTACAAAAAAAAATTGAATTTGCCACCTGATTAGATGATGCTGCGTACGCCCGACACCAGGGGGCGCACACAGAAGAGAAGATCGCTGGCGGTTATTGCCGCTAAGAAGACGGGAATGTGCGCGCAGGGAATCCGTGAGGTGAGTATTTGTAATTACTGGACGATCCTGATTCATCCTTAAAGGGAAGGTCTGAGCAAATCACAAATATAAAATCCATAATTTTAGTAAGAATCCAGAGAGCCACCTATTAATTGAAGTGCAACTAATAATAGGAGCCAGCAACAACCACCGCAAACTCTATTTACAAAAAATTCTTGTTGCTGTCTCATGCACATGTACAAAATTTTATTACCGCCTTAGCTGTATATTGGAAGATCACAACACATTAAAACAACAGACACTTAAAATCACTACCTGGCCAGGAGCGCTCACTATTTTAATAAAGGGGACCAGACCTGTGCATACATGCAGCGTGATCGCCCAGCCTTGGCCTATGCAGAAAACGCTTTGCACCACACTGGTCTATACGGTCCTCATCCCACCACCACAACACCCAGCACGCTGTGCTCTGCTGACTCGAGTGCCTGCTATTGGCACAGATTACGGATCCTCATGACATATCTATGTACGGGGTTCCGCCCAGAATGTTCAGACTTTAGGTTTGCGTGTTGTCATCTGCCTCATGGTAACACTGGTTTGCTAAGGAACTGGCTCTGCATAGCGTATACTGTCACTTAGTGGCTTTGATATACTTGCACTTTCAGATGGCGGACTCCTGTCCGCTTGGCCAGACCTACAGTGCACTGGGTCTCTTGAGTCACGCAGACATATCTCGTGTCATGATCCTCTGAAGCGGTCAATCCTCTTGGCTGTTAGCAGTAGAACTAGGGATCCCAGCAGTATGGAGTTTCGCTCAGCGTGCCGGCGTTTGCACGTGGAAGGCCAGCGCGAGCACTCCGGAGGTAGCCACGCCTACCGACGCGTTTCGCCCCGCCCACGGGGCTTTCTCAAGGTAGCGAATGACAGTAGGTCTGCACACCCCTCCTCTTAAGCTCAGTCACTCATACTCCGCCTCCAGCTTGTATCACCATGGCAACAATTGCCTCTGTTTACTCATATTTCCTGGTAGCGGCGGAGGAGATTGATGGCTGGGAGAGAAGTGTTAGATTTATACTCATTCAAAGAATTCCACATTATCACATTTTGTTACATGGGTGATATCGTGGAGTTTGACTTTGTTCAGCCAGCATGTATTAATGCTTCCATATTCCAGAAGCTGATTACTGCTCTTATAAGAAGTAAACAAGGTTCAGATCAGTATTCAGACCTCTGGGTGTCAGAGTTCCCAGACGGAAGATCCAGGTCTGTTCAATCTTGTAAAGATCTTTTTCAATATTGCCACCTCGGAAAGGTATATGTTGCTTGATTATACCTTTAAAGGTCAGGCCATCAGGTTTTCCGTTATGGAAGTCCCTAAAATGTTTCCCTAAGGGACTATCCAAATCTTGGTTTCGGATGTTTCCTAAATGGTCCCCAATGCGCTTACTTAGGCGGTTTTTGGTTTTCCCTATATACAGGAGATTACAGGGGCATCTGATAGCATAAACTACACGTGTTGAGTTACAGTTTATATTATCACGTATATCGAAAAGCATTGTACCATCATGGTTAGTAAAGGTTTTACTCCTCTCTACGTATTTACAATTTACACAGGATCCACAGGGGAACATCCCCTCTCTCACTGGATATCTGTCCAACCATGTCTCAGGCTGTGTGGAGTGGAACTCAGATCTCACCAAACGGTCTTTTAAATTTTTTGCTTTTCGTGCCGTCATAAACGGTCTTTCTCCAACACGTTTTTTTATTTCATCGTCCAACATGAGAACATGCCAGTGTTTCTGGAGGGATTTCTGCAGATCAAACCAGTGAGGTCCAAAATCCGACCCATAGAATCACTCTATACCTCTATCCCTAATGAAGTGGGAATTGCAGCTACGGCCTCAAACCTGATGGCCTGACCTTTAAAGGTATAATCAAGCAACATATACCTTTCCGAGGTGGCAATATTGAAAAAGATCTTTACAAGATTGAACAGACCTGGATCTTCCGTCTGGGAACTCTGACACCCAGAGGTCTGAATACTGATCTGAACCTTGTTTACTTCTTATAAGAGCAGTAATCAGCTTCTGGAATATGGAAGCATTAATACATGCTGGCTGAACAAAGTCAAACTCCACGATATCACCCATGTAACAAAATGTGATAATGTGGAATTCTTTGAATGAGTATAAATCTAACACTTCTCTCCCAGCCATCAATCTCCTCCGCCGCTACCAGGAAATATGAGTAAACAGAGGCAATTGTTGCCATGGTGATACAAGCTGGAGGCGGAGTATGAGTGACTGAGCTTAAGAGGAGGGGTGTGCAGACCTACTGTCATTCGCTACCTTGAGAAAGCCCCGTGGGCGGGGCGAAACGCGTCGGTAGGCGTGGCTACCTCCGGAGTGCTCGCGCTGGCCTTCCACGTGCAAACGCCGGCACGCTGAGCGAAACTCCATACTGCTGGGATCCCTAGTTCTACTGCTAACAGCCAAGAGGATTGACCGCTTCAGAGGATCATGACACGAGATATGTCTGCGTGACTCAAGAGACCCAGTGCACTGTAGGTCTGGCCAAGCGGACAGGAGTCCGCCATCTGAAAGTGCAAGTATATCAAAGCCACTAAGTGACAGTATACGCTATGCAGAGCCAGTTCCTTAGCAAACCAGTGTTACCATGAGGCAGATGACAACACGCAAACCTAAAGTCTGAACATTCTGGGCGGAACCCCGTACATAGCTATGTCATGAGGATCCGTAATCTGTGCCAATAGCAGGCACTCGAGTCAGCAGAGCACAGAGTGCTGGGTGTTGTGGTGGTGGGATGAGGACCGTATAGACCAGTGTGGTGCAAAGCGTTTTCTGCATAGGCCAAGGCTGGGCGATCACGCTGCATGTATGCACAGGTCTGGTCCCCTTTATTAAAATAGTGAGCGCTCCTGGCCAGGTAGTGATTTTAAGTGTCTGTTGTTTTAATGTGTTGTGATCTTCCAATATACAGCTAAGGCGGTAATAAAATTTTGTACATGTGCATGAGACAGCAACAAGAATTTTTTGTAAATAAAATATAAAATCCACTGACCTGGGGCTTCCTCCAGCCCCTGGCAGCCGTCCTGCACCCTCGCTGCAGCTCCGGTGGCTCCCGGTCCCCTCCGGTGGAGAAGCCGACCTCGATAGGTCTGCTTCGGCTTCCTCTGCGCTCCAGCGTGCGGTTCATCTGGACTGTACAGCACAGGCGCAGTAGTTCAGTCCAGATGATGTCAGCACGACTCTGAGGGCCGCTCGCGCAGATGCAGTAGGAATCCTGCGTCGGAGGGGACCCTGGGCCACCAGCGTGAAGCGCAGCTGCGGCGAGGGCACAGAACAGCTGGCGGGGGCTGGAGGAAGCCCCAGGTAAGTGGATTTTTTTTTTTTTTATGTGCTCGGATGTGGCCTTTAACCATTCTATTTTTTAAGACAATATACAGTGTACCGCAAGGGAGATTAAAAAACATTTTTTCTTTGAATCTATTAAAATCAATTTTCTCAAAAACTACAAGTTGAAGTTAGTCCGTAAGTTAGAGGTTTGTAAGTCGGGGACTACCTGTATGCATCTGTCTGCAGCTCACAGCAGATAATCAGCGGATTTGGTCATGTTTGTCCGTAGCTTACAGCAGGTTATCAGCAGTGACGCTAGTTCCCTCACTAGTGTGATGTAGACGGTCTCAGTACAGTAAAGGCCCCTCAGGCTTGTTTATTGTTCAGAATGGAGATGTAATCTCGGTGTGTCGGCCAGTATGGAACCCGCAGCCCCCCCCCCCCCCCCCCCCCCCTTCCCCGACATCCGAGCGTGTCTAAACAGCAAAGAGTTCAGAGGAATCATTACACAACACATAATCCAATCTCCAGTCACCTCAGGCAACGAAAGCTCAATTTCCTCGGCCTGATTGTCTCTCACTTCTTCAAAGAAACAGTTAAACTGTAACAAGTCCTCAATTGCTGCAATCCATGGATGTGAAATACAATCGCGGAGCCTCGGGGGTCACCCTGACCCGCTACACGCGGTGACCCAGGACAGCGCACAGCGCTCAGGATATGAGGTGCAGGATGTTCCCTCTGTCACTGCTGAGATTAAAGAGATCTTCCGAAGACGGCTGAGCAGTTCTGAACTCACTTCATAATTACAAAAAGTTCATGGCGGGTGACCAGGGGGAGGGAGGGCTGTCACCGGGGAGTTTCTGGGCCCAGAAAACTTTTTGAGAAAACTCGATTGGCTTTGATAGAATAAAGCAAGGGGCACCACAAAATATGTTACAGTTTTAAAGTAACTAAAAATGAGATAAAGGGTCTGTTTCTTCCCCCCTGTTTATCTGCAGGACTGAATTAGGGAGGTACTTACAGAATAATTAGCGATGGAATTTGCCGCTGTGACCCTCATACTGTACCCTAATTCCCCCATAGACGTGAGCTAGTGGGCCCCTTTGTAGTGCCTGCCCCCCTCCCCCCAACTATAGAGGCAGGCCCCCTATACTGTACCTTTTCCCCCCTATAGATGTGGGCCTCATATACACGTACATAATAGAAGGGCACCCAGGAAAGCCAATAGTAGAATATTGGTAAATAATAATATTCTATTATTTAAAGGGGAAGAAGGATTGTAAAATATCGGTATTAAATACCGATATTTTACTATAACTACACCTACCCTACTCTCACACAGAACCCCCCCCCCCCCCCCCCCGACTTCTAATCCTCTCTCCCCCTCCCCCCACACACACACATGAACTCTCTACCTGACGCCTAACCCTAACCGCCCCCTACAGCCAATCACCAAAATTTATTTTTACAAAAAATAATTTTTGCGGGCGCCCATTGAAATAGCGGCATTGAGGGCAAATTTGGGGGCCAGTGGGTGCTAATTATCGGGGGCCTGGGCACCCAAATTTCCCCTCTTTACCGATATTCCAATAGGCATCTATGGCTGCGCGCAGACTTTCACCGCTATCGGGTGCCCAAGTTGCCTGCTTCACCCCAATATTGTACCTTCACAGGGTATAGATATTGCCTCCCTAAACTGGAATTTCACCCCCTATAGATATGATCCCCTTTGCTGTACCTTCACCCCCTATAGATGTGACACCCCCATACATGTAGATGTGAGCACCCCTATAGATGTGAGCCCCCATGCTGTACCTTCAGTAGCTGTGTGGAGTTTCAGAGTCACTTTGCAGTCATTGTGCTCCTGGCCGGTGTCTGAGCAGATTATAGGCACTGAACTCTCCACCGTCATCCGGTATTCCCGGCCGTCCTCAGCAATGCTCACCGCTTCCGGAAGCAGCTAGTGGGGAGGAAACAGCATAATCTATAGATGATCTGTAATTTCCAGGCATGTAATAAAATCGTTACCATGTTACTGTGTACACACAGTGCTGATATGTGCATGGTGAGAACTGCCTACCTAATCAGAAAGGAGGAGGAGCTAGAAGGGAGGAGAGCAGACAGCATGACTCATCAGAAGGGAGGGTTGAGGGGGGAGCTAGAAGGGAGGAGAGCAGACAGTATAACTCAGCAGAAGGGAGAGATGAGGAGGTAGTTAGCAGAGAGGAGAGCAGACAGCATGACTCATCAGAAGGGAGGGGTGAGGAGGGAGTTACAAGAGAGGTGAGTAGACAGCATGACTCATCAGAAGGGAGGGGTGATGAGGGAGTTAGCAGAGAGGAGAGCAGACAGCATCAGAAGGGAGGTCTGAGGGGGAAACTATGCCCCCACTGCTACGACCCCGCCCCTTCAACAAAAAAATGTATTGCTGCACCCCAATCAACCTTGTATTGATAAACTGTCTGAAATCAATCAGGGTAAGTGACACACTCAATCAAACCCATTGCTAGATAAAATTGATTTGTGTATGGTCAATAAGGGTGACCTCTTGCTTGCAACATTTCTGAAAAATTTGTAGGGCCGCTTCCACTAGGGTCAAATGCGGCCCAAATCGGCAGCGTTTCCCCACCGGTGAGTCGGGCGTGGAAACGCTGTCTATACTTTCAGTTGTTTGCCACCCGAATTGCGATTCTGGATGACAAGCTGCAGATTTCTGCAGCACACATCCGGATCCCCAGACCTGCAAGGCACGGCTAAGCGATCTAGATGCGTGCTTGCCTCTTACAAAACGCACACGGCTAGTGGAAACCGGCTCTTACATAAGAAAAGTGAGAAATGGCGGATTGTGAGAAAAATTTTGTACATCAGGGTGAATGCAAACTAACAACAGAGAGCATTGTGGGAAATGCGTCAGCCAGTAATAACGGGCCATAAAACGTGATTGGACAGATTTACCCGGATGCCGGCGAAGAATTCCTCGCTCTCCAGGAGGAGGCCGTGAACATCTGGTTCTTCTAAGTAGAAGCTGGAGACGCTGCAATATATCTGAACGACAAAATACAGAGCAGACACACAAACAGTCATTATCACAGATAATAGATTGTCACACGGTGTGAAAACACTTCATAAAACTGGCGGCACTTTGAGGATCGGATTACAGAGGGGTCCGTAATAATTATAATAATGTTCCTCCGCTTTAATCGGATAATTCCTGAACGCGGTGTGTCATTCGAATGACGATATAATGACTGAGATACACAGTTACTGAAAGCTCTCAGTTTGCAGAGATCTTCAGGGCCCGTTTCCACTTGTGCGGTGCGAATGAGTCGCGGAAAACGCAAAACGAATTTGCACGTGTATGCAAATTTTACCGCGAATTCGTGGGCGTTTTCGCATAAGTTAGTAAGTATGCGAATTTAACAATGTCAGTGCCTGTGTGCTTTTACATTGATTTTATGCAAAAACGCCGTGAATTCGCATACGAAAACGCATGCGAAATTCTTATTAAATACATTGTATGCGAATTGCATAGCGGTATGCGGTAGGCGAATTCTGCGGGGTCTACCGTGCAGATTTTTTCTGCACAGAAAAACAGTGGAAACAGGCCCATCCGCTTGTATTGTCTATGCGAATCTGCATGCAGGTAACGCATGCAGATTCGTTCTAAAGGAAACGGGCCCTTAGAGTAACTGTAGGTCAGACTTTAAATGATGTAATATAATTCCATATGGTGTCTGCGTTGTCAAAGCGCTCATTCAAAAGTATGCCTAAAGTGGCGATGACATCATCACTATTAGTCCTGCCAGGCGCAGCTCTTCGTATGCTCATTTACTAAGCGTTCTGAAGCCAGTAGAAAATATACCTGGTCTCCCCGAATGCTCTTAGAGGAAATTCCACTTAGCTAATCAGCCTAGGCTAAACATCACTGGGAGGGCGGAGCTACATACCAGTATACAGCAATATATACAGGATCTTCTCAAAAAATTAGCATATTGTGATAAAGTTCATTATTTTCTGTAATGTACTGATAAACATTAGACGTTCATATATTTTAGATTCATTACACTACAACTGAAGTAGATCAAGCCTTTTATTGTTTTAATATTGATGATTTTGGCATACAGCTCATGAAAACCCAAATTTCCTATCTCAAAAAATTAGCATATTTCATCCGACCAATAAAAGAAAGTGTTTTTAAAACAAAAAAAGTCAACTTTCAAATAATTATGTTCAGTTATGCACTCAATACTTGGTCGGGAATCCTTTTGCAGAAATGACTGCTTCAATGCAGCGTGGCATGGAGGCAATCAGCCTGTGGCACTGCTCAGGTGTTATGGAGGCCCAGGATGCTTCGGTAGCGGCCTTAAGCTCATCCAGAGTGTTGGGTCTTGCGTCTCTCAACTCTCTCTTCACAATATCCCACAGATTCTCTATGGGGTTCAGGTCAGGAGAGTTGGCAGGCCAATTGAGCACAGTAATACCATGGTCAGTAAACCATTTACCAGTGGTTTTGGCACTGTGAGCAGGTGCCAGGTGGTGCTGAAAAATGAAATCTTCATCGCCATAAAGCTTTTCAGCAGATGGAAGCATGAACCCACTTTTGAACCAGAAACAGCGGCAGAGGTGCCTGACCTGGGCTACAGAGAAGCAGCACTGGACTGTTGTTCAGTGGTCCAAAGTACTTTTTTCGGATGAAAGCAACTTTTACATGTCATTCGTAAATCAAGGTGCCGGAGTCCTGGAGGAAGACTGGGGAGAGGGAAATGCCAAAATGCCTGAAGTCCAGTGTGAAGTACCCACAGTCAGTGATGGTCTGGGTGCCATGTCAGATGCTGGTGTTGGTCCACTGTGTTTTATCAAGGGCAGGGTCAATGCAGCTAGCTATCAGGAGATTTTGGAGCACTTCATGCTTCCATCTGCTGAAAAGCTTTATGGAGATGAAGATTTCATTTTTCAGCACAACCTGGCACCTGCTCACAGTGCCAAAACCACTGGTAAATGGTTTACTGACCATGGTATTACTGTGCTCAATTGGCCTGCCAACTCTCCTGACCTGAACCCCATAGAGAATCTGTGGGATATTGTGAAGAGAAAGTTGAGAGACGCAAGACCCAACACTCTGGATGAGCTTAAGGCCGCTACCGAAGCATCCTGGGCCTCCATAACACCTGAGCAGTGCCACAGGCTGATTGCCTCCATGCTACGCCGCATTGAAGCAGTCATTTCTGCAAAGGGATTCCCGACCAAGTATTGAGTGCATAACTGAACATAATTATTTGAAGGTTGAATTTTTTTGTTTTAAAAACACTTTTCTTTTATTGGTCGGATGAAATATGCAAATGTTTTGAGATAGGAATTTTGGGTTTTCATGAGCTGTATGCCAAAATCATCAATATTAAAACAATAAAAGGCTTGAACTACCGTATATACTCGCATGTAAGCCGAATTTTTGAGCACAATAAATGTGCTCAAAAGTCCCCCTCGGCTTACATGCGAGTCATGTGTGGCTGTGTCACCCCTTTCCCCCTCCATATGCTGCCGGGAGAGGTCTGTCAGTGTCTGTGTGTCCCAGCCCCAGGCAGTGGGTGCTTGTCTGCAGAGTGGAGCCGCCGGGGACCCTTGCTGCCTGCATGAAGTATGCAGACGGTGCAGTAGTGGCTTACCTATCAGGGTCGTCTGCATTAAGTATGCTGCCAGGAGATATACCACCATGTGAAAGCAGGTTTCTGCGTCCCAGCTGGCGGTTCCGTGCCCACAGGAATGTCACCGGCCACTTGTACGGGATCGCAGCGGTGACGTCAGCGCCGGGGTCTCCTATTCAGCCTGTGACGCTCACGTTGGCTCATCTTTGTGACACCCTCTAGTGGCGTCTTGGTACACAGTGCGCGTGTCTCACAAGCGGAATAGGATACCCCGGCGCTGACGTCACTGCTGTGATCCCGTACTAGTGGCCGGGGACATTCCTGTGGGCACGGAGCCGTCGGCTGGGAGGCGGAAAGCTTCTTTCACAAAGCGGTATATCTCCTGGCAGCATACTTAAAGCAGACAGCCCCAGCGCGGATAGGTACGTTAAGCCACTACTGCACACCCTGCAAGCATGGGGGAGGGGAGGAGAGCATCTACTGCAGCTTATATAGGGAGATACAGGGGGCACATCTGGCTAAATAGGCGGGGTGCCTAATATAGTGGGCACATATGGCTATGGGGGGGATTTCTAATATAGGGGGCATATTTAACTATGGGGGGAAGCCTAATAGGTGGTACATCTGGCAATAGGGGACTGCCTAATACAGGGGCACATCTGGCTATTTATAACTATGTGTGGGGATTCTTCATACTTAAGACACACCTGTCTATTTATCCTATGGTGGGGGCTATAGTGGGGAGGGGGCTTACATGCGAATCAATGACATTTTCCTGATTTCTGAGGTAAAAGTTGGGGGGTCGGCTTATATGCGGGTCGGCTTATATGCGAGTATATACGGTACTTCAGTTGTAGTGTAATGAATCTAAAATATACGAAAGTCTAATGTTTTTGAGTACATTACAGAAAATAATGAACTTTTTCACAATATGCTAATTTTTTGAGAAGATCCTGTAGATGTAGGAAGTGTTATTGATGCTGAAATCAGGAAAATTACAGATAAAGTGGGTATCCTGAATAATTTACTGCATTCTACTACAGGGTCTCTTCTTTACAAATATAATTTATACTAATAACTTTTAGTCGGAGTCATGCTTTCACTGATTATTATTGATTTATAGTCTTATAAAGTGATAAAGTTTTTACCCGATCGCCCAGCCTGACGTTGATCCCGTCGAGTTCTATGGTTGAGTAGGACAGGACGACGGCCTCTTGCCTAAGCTCCTCCTTCTCTCCATTCCCGGCCAGCCTGGACCAGCGAATGACGAACCCCAGAGAGGTGTTTGCGGTGGGCGGGTCAAAGAAGCATTTCAGATACACGGCGGACCCAACCGCCTCTGCGGCGATCCTCGGGGGGCTGGGAGACTCCGGCAGTAATCCGTAGGGGTCCGTAATAATTATAATAATGTTCCTCCGCTTTAATCGGATAATTCCTGAACGCGGTGTGTCATTCGAATGACGATATAATGACTGAGATACACAGTTACTGAAAGCTCTCAGTTTGCAGAGATCTTCAGGGCCCGTTTCCACTTGTGCGGTGCGAATGAGTCGCGGAAAACGCAAAACGAATTTGCACGTGTATGCAAATTTTACCGTGAATTCGTGGGCGTTTTCGCATAAGTTAGTAAGTATGCGAATTTAACAATGTCAGTGCCTGTGTGCTTTTACATTGATTTTATGCAAAAACGCCGTGAATTCGCATACGAAAACGCATGCGAAATTCTTATTAAATACATTGTATGCGAATTGCATAGCGGTATGCGGTAGGCGAATTCTGCGGGGTCTACCGTGCAGATTTTTTCTGCACAGAAAAACAGTGGAAACAGGCCCATCCGCTTGTATTGTCTATGCGAATCTGCATGCAGGTAACGCATGCAGATTCGTTCTAAAGGAAACGGGCCCTTAGAGTAACTGTAGGTCAGACTTTAAATGATGTAATATAATTCCATATGGTGTCTGCGTTGTCAAAGCGCTCATTCAAAAGTATGCCTAAAGTGGCGATGACATCATCACTATTAGTCCTGCCAGGCGCAGCTCTTCGTATGCTCATTTACTAAGCGTTCTGAAGCCAGTAGAAAATATACCTGGTCTCCCAGAATGCTCTTAGAGGAAATTCCACTTAGCTAATCAGCCTAGGCTAAACATCACTGGGAGGGCGGAGCTACATACCAGTATACAGCAATATATACAGGATCTTCTCAAAAAATTAGCATATTGTGATAAAGTTCATTATTTTCTGTAATGTACTGATAAACATTAGACGTTCATATATTTTAGATTCATTACACTACAACTGAAGTAGATCAAGCCTTTTATTGTTTTAATATTGATGATTTTGGCATACAGCTCATGAAAACCCAAATTTCCTATCTCAAAAAATTAGCATATTTCATCCGACCAATAAAAGAAAGTGTTTTTAAAACAAAAAAAGTCAACTTTCAAATAATTATGTTCAGTTATGCACTCAATACTTGGTCGGGAATCCTTTTGCAGAAATGACTGCTTCAATGCAGCGTGGCATGGAGGCAATCAGCCTGTGGCACTGCTCATGTGTTATGGAGGCCCAGGATGCTTCGATAGCGACCTTAAGCTCATCCAGAGTGTTGGGTCTTGTGTCTCTCAACTTTCTCTTCACAATATCCCACAGATTCTCTATGGGGTTCAGGTCAGGAGAGTTGGCAGGCCAATTGAGCACAGTAATACCATGGTCAGTAAACCATTTATCAGTGGTTTTGGCACTGTGAGCAGGTGCCAGGTGGTGCTGAAAAATGAAATCTTCATCGCCATAAAGCTTTTCAGCAGATGGAAGCATGAACCCACTTTTGAACCAGAAACAGCGGCAGAGGTGCCTGACCTGGGCTACAGAGAAGCAGCACTGGACTGTTGTTCAGTGGTCCAAAGTACTTTTTTCGGATGAAAGCAACTTTTACATGTCATTCGTAAATCAAGGTGCCGGAGTCCTGGAGGAAGACTGGGGAGAGGGAAATGCCAAAATGCCTGAAGTCCAGTGTGAAGTACCCACAGTCAGTGATGGTCTGGGTGCCATGTCAGATGCTGGTGTTGGTCCACTGTGTTTTATCAAGGGCAGGGTCAATGCAGCTAGCTATCAGGAGATTTTGGAGCACTTCATGCTTCCATCTGCTGAAAAGCTTTATGGAGATGAAGATTTCATTTTTCAGCACAACCTGGCACCTGCTCACAGTGCCAAAACCACTGGTAAATGGTTTACTGACCATGGTATTACTGTGCTCAATTGGCCTGCCAACTCTCCTGACCTGAACCCCATAGAGAATCTGTGGGATATTGTGAAGAGAAAGTTGAGAGACGTAAGACCCAACACTCTGGATAAGCTTAAGGCCGCTACCGAAGCATCCTGGGCCTCCATAACACCTGAGCAGTGCCACAGGCTGATTGCCTCCATGCTACGCCGCATTGAAGCAGTCATTTCTGCAAAGGGATTCCCGACCAAGTATTGAGTGCATAACTGAACATAATTATTTGAAGGTTGAATTTTTTTGTTTTAAAAACACTTTTCTTTTATTGGTCGGATGAAATATGCAAATTTTTTGAGATAGGAATTTTGGGTTTTCATGAGCTGTATGCCAAAATCATCAATATTAAAACAATAAAAGGCTTGAACTACCGTATATACTCGCATGTAAGCCGAATTTTTGAGCACAATAAATGTGCTCAAAAGTCCCCCTCGGCTTACATGCGAGTCATGTGTGGCTGTGTCACCCCTTTCCCCCTCCATATGCTGCCGGGAGAGGTCTGTCAGTGTCTGTGTGTCCCAGCCCCAGGCAGTGGGTGCTTGTCTGCAGAGTGGAGCCGCCGGGGACCCTTGCTGCCTGCATGAAGTATGCAGACGGTGCAGTAGTGGCTTACCTATCAGGGTCGTCTGCATTAAGTATGCTGCCAGGAGATATACCACCATGTGAAAGCAGGTTTCTGCGTCCCAGCTGGCGGCTCCGTGCCCACAGGAATGTCACCGGCCACTTGTACGGGATCGCAGCGGTGACGTCAGCGCCGGGGTCTCCTATTCAGCCTGTGACGCTCACGTTGGCTCATCTTTGTGACACCCTCTAGTGGCGTCTTGGTACACAGTGCGCGTGTCTCACAAGCGGAATAGGATACCCCGGCGCTGACGTCACTGCTGTGATCCCGTACTAGTGGCCGGGGACATTCCTGTGGGCACGGAGCCGTCGGCTGGGAGGCGGAAAGCTTCTTTCACAAAGCGGTATATCTCCTGGCAGCATACTTAAAGCAGACAGCCCCAGCGCGGATAGGTACGTTAAGCCACTACTGCACACCCTGCAAGCATGGGGGAGGGGAGGAGAGCATCTACTGCAGCTTATATAGGGAGATACAGGGGGCACATCTGGCTAAATAGGCGGGGTGCCTAATATAGTGGGCACATATGGCTATGGGGGGGATTTCTAATATAGGGGGCATATTTAACTATGGGGGGAAGCCTAATAGGTGGTACATCTGGCAATAGGGGACTGCCTAATACAGGGGCACATCTGGCTATTTATAACTATGTGTGGGGATTCTTCATACTTAAGACACACCTGTCTATTTATCCTATGGTGGGGGCTATAGTGGGGAGGGGGCTTACATGCGAATCAATGACATTTTCCTGATTTCTGAGGTAAAAGTTGGGGGGTCGGCTTATATGCGGGTCGGCTTATATGCGAGTATATACGGTACTTCAGTTGTAGTGTAATGAATCTAAAATATACGAAAGTCTAATGTTTTTGAGTACATTACAGAAAATAATGAACTTTTTCACAATATGCTAATTTTTTGAGAAGATCCTGTAGATGTAGGAAGTGTTATTGATGCTGAAATCAGGAAAATTACAGATAAAGTGGGTATCCTGAATAATTTACTGCATTCTACTACAGGGTCTCTTCTTTACAAATATAATTTATACTAATAACTTTTAGTCGGAGTCATGCTTTCACTGATTATTATTGATTTATAGTCTTATAAAGTGATAAAGTTTTTACCCGATCGCCCAGCCTGACGTTGATCCCGTCGAGTTCTATGGTTGAGTAGGACAGGACGACGGCCTCTTGCCTAAGCTCCTCCTTCTCTCCATTCCCGGCCAGCCTGGACCAGCGAATGACGAACCCCAGAGAGGTGTTTGCGGTGGGCGGGTCAAAGAAGCATTTCAGATACACGGCGGACCCAACCGCCTCTGCGGCGATCCTCGGGGGGCTGGGAGACTCCGGCAGTAATCCGTGCGACCCCGACCTACCTGAGGGGGGAAACAGCTTCTGTAAGATAACAGCGATACAATGTAAGTTCTGGAGAAAGTGATCGTTAGGAGGGATGGTCCAGGAGAAGGCCCTTTTCAAAAGAGCATAAAATTGCATAATATTAGCATAAAATCTGCATCCACTTGAAATATATCAACATCTCATTAGCCATATGTCTCCTAATTTGTATTTATTTATTTATTTTTTAAAGTAAGCCTGAAACATTTATTACTAGCTTGGTCACCTCCTCTTACTCTTCATCCAGGACTTCTCACGAGCGGCCCATCTCCTTTGGAACTCTCTTCCATAGCCTGTCCATCAAGCTCCAAGCCTGGAAATCTTCAAACGTACTCAAAGGCCCAGTGCACACCGGGCGGATCCGCCGGCCGAATCCGCCTGAAAATCCGCGTGGCTAATGTATCTCTATGGGCTGGTGCACACCGGCGGTTTGAGGTTTTTACCAAGCCGCAAACGTGTCTCTTGCTGCACGTTTGCGATTTGCTTAAAACCTCAAACCGCCGGTGTGCACCAGCCCATAGAGATACATTAGCCACGCGGATGCTGATGCGGTCGGTGAACACCCGGCAGATCGCATCAAGATCCGCCCGGTTGCACTGGAACAAAACTCTGTCATCCGCACCCAAAACCGCTAGCATTTTGTGGATCTGCTAGGCCTCGTTCACAACTTCACATCTATGCAGTGCAGGTGGCCATGCGATCAGAAAGCAACGCGTACAATCACACGCTATCTGCGTTGCTACCCGCTGCGCTGCTGATCCCATCCATTGACAGTGATGAGTCAGCTCTGCGCATGCGGGCAGAATGCAAGCGCATCATAGCGCATCGTACTGCAGCGCATCGCATTTGATGTGAACGGCAGAAGGGCTGTCTATACTCTCCTGATGTTCTTGCCTGTCACCGCGTCATACGTGCTTCCAAATGCACACGGAAGCGCGTGTTATATGAACGAGGCATAAAAACACACCTTTTCGGACAAGCCTATAATTTGCTATAGGTAGCATTGGAGGTTCACTGCTTCATCCGCTAACCTTTGTGTCTCCTCCCCCTAATGTCTCCACCCCACTACCCTCCAGATTGTAAACATGCAAGGGCAGGGACCTCCTCCTAGTGTTTCTTATTCTGCTGTAATGTATCATATGAACATGTACCAGTATTGGTGATGTCTCACACCACACATCAGCTATGTCTGTATCTGTATTGCTGGATGTCCTGATTATGCAGTGTCTTGAATATCTCATGTATCTATGCTCCCCACTATTTGTTTTTTACTATGTACAGCGCTATAGAAGATGTTGGCACTATATAAATAAATACAAATAAATAACAGAACAGCCAGTTAAAGGACACCTGAACTGAGAGGATAATGGGGCTGACATATTTATTTCCTTTTAAACAATACCAGTTGCCCTGGCAGCCCTGCTGATCCTCTGCCTCTAATACTATTAGCCATAGACCCTCAATAAGCATGCAGCAGATCAGGTGCTCTGACTGAAGTATGACTGGATTAGCTGCATGTCTGTTTCTGGTGTGTGATTCAGACACTACTGCAGCCAAATAGATCAACAGGACTGCCAGGCAACTGGTATTGTTTAAAAGGAGATAGATCTGGCAGCTTCCATTTGCAGATGTGCTCTCAGACCCCAGAAGGGCTGGGTGCTGCCGTGGAGTCAGTACATACTATTGGCAATATGCAGCAGTTATTGTATAGCCAGGTGGCAGATGTTGGATATAGTGCAGAGCTGAGAGCAGCATTTTTCTGGCACACACCCCGATCACCG
This sequence comes from Hyperolius riggenbachi, assembly GCF_040937935.1. Lineage (NCBI taxonomy): Eukaryota > Metazoa > Chordata > Amphibia > Anura > Hyperoliidae > Hyperolius > Hyperolius riggenbachi. The sequence goes on from NC_090650.1 coordinate 11,552,381, forward strand.
GTTTATAAATGCGTTGCTAAGTGTCATGTATAACCTATAGAAACCAATATTATTCTTGGGCATTTTGCATGGAAACCGTTTGTATTATTCCTTTTTATTACCTGGCTGGGTTTGTAAAATTGACTTCCTCTAATAATGTCAGATTTAATTGGTTAGACAGAACAGCAGTCTGTGAGTTGGCCATACTGCACCCCTATTCCATCATCACCTATAGGAGCCATTCAGAAAAGAGCTGGGAGGGGCCCCAGCCAGTCTTTCCATGTGAGCATTGAGTTGACTCCTCCCACCTCGTCTGTGCTGCTGCGTTAAGAGGTTAACGCTTTGTAGCCTGCACTGCAGCTAAGGCACTGAAATGTCTCTGAATTCCTGTTTAGGCTCCTCCCTGTGCAGTCTGTGCTAAAGCATTTACCTTTCCATGCCCCCCTCCCCAGTGTGTTTATAAGAATAGGGCAGTGAGAGATGGGGTCTTATTACAGTCAAGGCGAGGTATATAGAGCCTCTATAAAGTTATAGTGCCACAACAAGCAGAAAGTCTCTCTCAGCAGAGGGCGGAGGAGGGCCTGGGTCAGGTGATTTGCTTAGGGGAAAGGATTTGCCTAGATATCTAGCTACACTGCTGATCTCTTGAAACATAGAGGACAGTAGATTATAATACTTTTATAGTAGTAAAAATGTTTCTGTACCGTGTTAGCCAAACAAATTATGCAAGTAGAAAAAAAAACAAAGTCTTGCAAAAGTAATACCTTTTAATGGCTAACTGATAAAGTTAAATGATGCAAACTTTCGGGGATCTACTCCCCTTCTTCAGGCATATTTCCAGATGTTAGCTGAAGTAAAACACTGATGCAGGTAAAAAAAAAATAATAATAATAATACTTTTGTATAAACAGTGAGGAGTCTTACTTGTACACACGCCATTGACTTCTACCTCTCCATCTTCACACCGCGGGCCGGACTCCGAGAGCGCTACAACAGAAGACTCCCGTCAGTCACATGATAACCATATTCATTCTGTAGTCAATGCTGGAACTAAGGGCGGTCAATGACATGCTTGACTTAATGCAGGGGCGTAGCAATAGGGGGTGCAGAGGTAGCGACCGCATCGGGGCCCTTGGGCCAGAGGGGCCCCGAAGGTCCCTCCCTCAACCACAGTATTAGCTCTCTATTGGTCCTGTGCTCATAATAATCACTTCTATAGATACTTTGAATAGTGGTAATCATTAACACACTGTTCCCCATCCCCTTCTTGCACCTCTGACACTGTAATTGCCATTGGCAGGTTTTGGTGCACCGTATCAATTGTCATGTAAAGAGTGCTTGGGGGGCCCCATGTAAAACTTGCATCGGGGCCCACAGCTCCTTAGCTACGCCACTGACTTAATGCAAATGTTATGTAAATGTAGGCAGAAAGGAGGCGGAGCAATCAGATGCAGAGCTGTCCATTTTCAATATGTACACATCTAATAGCTGTACACACAATGCAATTTTCTGTCAGATTGATGGTCGAATTGATTATTTTTGATAGGTCCAATCTGATTTCCGATTTGTGTTTTGTCTGATCGATTTTGTATAGAAGCGATTGGAAAATCAATCGGAAAAATGACTGGAAGTCAGATTGGACTGGTCGGAAATAATCGACCATCAATCTGGCTGAAAATTACATTGTGTGTACCAGGCATCACATAATTTATCAGCATCTCATCACAGACCACATGTTGGCCCAGCTGACTAGGAAGCAACATAAAAGGGGCAGCACCAATGTACAACTTTTATCATCTGTGCTGCAGTATATAAAGTGTACCACAGTTTTTTTTTTTTTTTATTGCTTTGCTTCCATAACTGTTGGATAAAGTAGCAGATACATTTTATACTAGTGGTTGGACAGTGTAATGGGTAAGGGCTCTGCCTCTGACACAGGAGACCAGGGTTTGAATCTTGGGCTCTGCCTGTTCAGTAAGCCAGCACCTATTCAGTAGGAGACCTTAGGCAAGTCTCCCTAACACTGCTACTGCCTATAGAGCGTGCCCTAGTGGCTGCAGCTCTGATCTAACACTGCTACTGCCTATAGTGCGCGCCCTAGTGGCTGCAGCTCTGATCTAACACTGCTACTGCCTATAGAGCACCCCCCAGTGGCTGCAGCTCTAGCCTAACACTGCTACTGCCTATAGAGCACCCCCTAGTGGCTGCAGCTCAGGCCTAACACTGCTACTGCCTATAGTGCGCGCCCTAGTGGCTGCAGCTCTGGCGCTTTGAGTCCGCCAGGAGAAAAGCGCAATATAAATGTTCTCCGTTTGTTTAATGCCCGGTACACACCATACAATTTCCCGTCAGATCTACAGGTCAAATCGATATTTTTTGACATGTCCAATTTGCTCCTGATCGAGAACGGGATTGATTTTCAGATCATTACTGTACAATTTTGATCCCGTTCGGGAACACGATGGAAAATTAACCGATATTTTACTATAGCTAACCCTACTCTCACACAGAACCCTCCCTCTACCGATGCCTAACCCAAACCCCTCCACCTGTGGTTCATAACCATAAGACAACCCCCCCCCCCCAGTGGTGCCTAACCCTAAGACCATCCCCTGGTGTTGCCTAACCCTAACAACTCCACCCCCGGTGGTGCCTATGGTGTATGTTACTTACTTTCGTTTTTGACGACTCACCAGTCGGCCGGCCACCATGCGTATTATTGGACGCATTCCCTACTGTAATTAGCGCTGTTGCGGACCGCAACGCGTACAAAAATACGCGTTGCCGCATATCTACGCGTGCAGAATGCGGCAACGCATATTTTTGTATGCGTTGCGGTCCGCAACAGCGCTAATTACAGTAGGGAATGCGTCCAATAATACGCATAGCGGCCGGCCGACTGGTGAGTCGTCAAAAACGAAACTAAGTGACAGCGGGGGACCAGAGGATTCCAGAGCGGCTCCGAGGGCACAGGACTGCTGCAGGGGGCTGGTAATAGCCCCAGGTAAGTGAAACTTTTTACCCGCCGTTCAGTTAAGGTTCCCTTTAAGGCTCCATGCCCACTATGAAATGCCATCATTTTGTTATCCGCAAGCTAAATATGTTTCCGGAAGCTGTCCACTGAAATTGCCCCCCTTGCCGCTAATTGGGCGCATCCGGGCGCCAAAATTTACCTTCATAGTCGCATATCATGGCTCTTCTCAAAGCAATTTAATCCAGCATGGCAGTCAGTCGTGAAACACCGTTTAATAATGTTGCGCAAGATCGTGTAAAAAAATTGTATGTCGCTAAAAATTGTTCTGAAAAATCGTGTTGAGGAGGGAAGGATACTGCAGTTTTCCGACAACCCAATAGCAGTTGTATACACTAGTCTAAAAACGTCAGCAGCAGGTCACTCAAAACGTGTTTTAGGGTAAAAACTGAGACTTGTTGGTTTATTGAAGCAAACGCATGTACATTGTTTAGGTCACACAGAGGAAACCGCCCATAGGTCATAAACGTGAGCGTGTCAGTGACATCACACAAGGAACGCAGGAGGCGGGGCTTACCTTCTGCACAGTAACCCATGCACCCTTGCGTCGCCTGCAGTAAGTAGATGGAGAAGTCTCCGCAGTTCCTGACGGTCACTGGGATGCGGAACAGGCAGCAGTCCTTGGTGCTGCTGAAGAAGAACTGCCAGGTGGCGCATGCCGTGAGCTGGCGAATCTCCCCGGGAGCGGGAAGGGTCTCTGACTCCCTCAGAGACAGCCAGACGGGGGCCTGGGTGCCGCAATGGTTCATCTGTGGGGGGGGAGACACAATGTCAGGAGATCGGCCTCTATTACCATACAGTTATCTATCACATCATCATCATTATACCCTATACTCGCCTAAAGGAATATTAGGAACATGCAGTTATCTAATCAACCAATCACACGGCAGTTGCTTCAATGCATTTAGGGGTGTGGTCCTGGTCAAGACAATCTCCTGGACTCCAAACTGAAGTCAGAATGGGAAATAAAGGTTATTTAAGCAATTTTGAGCGTGGCATGGTTGTTGGTGCCAGATGGGCAGGTCTGAGTATTTCACAATCTGCTCAGTTACTGGGATTTTCACGCACAACCATTTCTATGGTTTACAAAGAATGGTGTGAAAAACGAAAAACATCCAGGATGCGGCAGTCCTGTGGGCAAAAATGCCTTGTTGATGCTAGAGGTCAGAGGAGAATGGGCCGACTGATTCAAGCAGATAGAAGAGCAACGTTGACTGAAATAACCACTCGTTACAACCAAGGTATGCAGCAAAGCATTTGTGAGGCCACAACACACACAACCTTGAGGCGGATGGGCTACAACAGCAGAAGACCCCACCGGGTACCACTCATTTCCACTACAAATAGGAAAAAGAGGCTACAATTTGCACGAGCTCACCAAAATTGGACAGTTGAAGACTGGAAAAATGTTGCCTGGTCTGATGAATCTCAATAGTCAGAATTTGGCGTAAAATAAATGAGAACATGGATCCATCATGCCTTGTTACCACTGTGCAGGCCGGTTGGTGGTGTAATGGTGTGGGGGATGTTTTCTTGGCACACTTTAGGCCCCTTAGTGCCAATTGGGCATCGCTGAAATGCCACGGGCTACCTGAGCATTGTTTCTGACCATGTCCATCCCTTCATGACCACCATGTCCATCCTCTGATGGCTACTTCCAGCAGGATAATTCACCATGTCACAAAGCTCCAATCATTTCACATTGGTTTCTTGAACATGACAATGAGGTCACTGTACTAAAATGGCCCCACAGTCACCAGAACTCACCCCAATAGAGCATCTTTGGGATGTGATGGAACGGGAGCTTCGTGCCCTGGATGTGCATCCCACAAATCTCCATCAACTGCAAGATGCTATCCTATCAATATGGGCCGACATTTCTAAAGAATGCTTTCAGCACCTTGTTGAATCAATGCCACATAGAATTAAAGGGAACCTTAACTGAACGGGGGGTATAGAGTTTTACTTACCTGGGGCTATTGCCAGCCCCCTGCAGCAGTCCTGTGCCCTCGGCGCCGCTCTGGAATCCTCTGGTCCCCCGCTGTCACTTAGTTTCGTTTTTGACGACTCACCAGTCGCCGGCCGCCATGCGTATTATTGGACGCATTCACCAATGCAATTTGCGCTATTGCGGACCGCAACGCGTACAAAAATACGCGTTGCCGCATTCCGCACGCGTAGATATGCGGCAACGCGTATTTTTGTACGCGTTACGGTCCGCAATAGCGCTAATTGCATTGGTGAATGCGTCCAATAATACGCATGGCGGCCGGCGACTGGTGAGTCGGCAAAAACGAAACTAAGTGACAGTGGGGGACCAGAGGATTCCAGAGCGGCGCCGAGGGCACAGGACTGCTGCAGGGGGCTGGTAATAGCCCCAGGTAAGTAAAACTCTATACCCCCCGTTCAGTTAAGGTTCCCTTTAAGGCAGTTCTGAAGGCAAAAGGGGGTCAAACACCGTATTAGTAATAATCCTTTAGGTGAGTTTATATATACATTATACATTATACGTATACGGTAAATACATATTTTATTTATATTTATGTATATTTATTCTGATCAAGCAGAAAATATTGAATATGAGAGAGAGGACCTGGAGGATGCCTGCTTATGATGTCATATCCTCAGGGCCGGTTTTCTCAAGGTGAAACACTTGCATTAGGAGCAGAGATTACAGGGGCAGCATTTTTGTACTGTGAGCGAGGTGAAGAGGTTATCATTGGGGAAAAGCAGCTTGTTGTGCGGTGTGAGGAGTCTGACAGTGAGTGAGGAGGGGGGAGGCAGGAGAGCAGCAGTGTTTCATTTGAATTAAATGTATCAGGTTAAATTGTGGGATGTGGTGCCATCATTCAAAATCGGGAAGGGGGGGAGGGGGGGGATCATCCTTACAAGTTTGCCTCAGGCAGCAAAAAGTCTAGGACCAGCACCTCATTTTCCACATCCCTCAACTGATCACTTCCTGTGGGAGTTTCCCAAACTTCAGAGAGCCCACCCTGTGGGAGTGGCCAATGATCTATACTTACCTCCGCCCTTACACAACTCTGTGAAATTGTACACCGCACTAACTAACGTTCCACTCCAATACACTTTCATCCACGCTGCCCCTTCTACGTTAGAATAACACCATTCACACTCTTACACCCCATGTAACTTACACCCCTCCCTTACTCCATACCCCTCCACCTCACACGCCTAGACCACCAGGGAGGGAAAGCCATATGGGTAGACGGAGGGTTAAATTAACATACAATCAATGTAATCGAGCAAATACATAAGCTTGCATACAGCCTGCAATATTCATAAATTTGCAAAAAAAACTTTCAATATTAATACATTTGCATACAAGTTGCATTATTCATAAATTGCAAATACTCTATAAATCTAACTGACACAACCCTGACACACCACTAGTCACGCATATCACAAAAATTCCTTAAAGGGTTCTTTGGGGGGAAGAACCTGAGGCTTATACCGGCCCCCTGCAGCTGTCACGTCCTGTGCTGTCCTCCAACGATCCTCCGTTCCCCGCCACCGGTCCCAGTGTAATTCCAATCCTAGCAAAACTGTGGCCGCGGCGCGGGTCATCGGGAGCTTACTGCGCAGACGCAGTACAAGAAAACTTCGTACAGCACCTGCGCAGTAAGCTCCCGATGACGCCAGCTGGAGCGCGCACCTTTCGTCTTGTTAGACAAATAATTGAACGTTGCCGGCGGGGGGGAACGGAAGACTGCAGGAGGACGGTGTGAGACATTGCAGCTACAGGGGGCGGAGGGGCTGATAGAAGCCCCAGGTAAGTGTCTGTTTTTATTTTCAACATCCCTTCCCCCCCCAGAGAACCGCTGTAAAGGGAACCAGAGACAAAGCATCCTCATGTATTTTACCATATATATCAGTGGGAACATTAGAGAAAACACCTACCCTGCTCTCTGTTTCATCCTTCACTGCTCAGCTGGATGGTATAATGGTTAAGGGCTCTGCCTCTGACACAGGAAACCAGGGTTTGAATCTCGGCTCTGCCTGTTCAGTAAGCCAGCACCTATTCAGTAGGAGACCTTAGGCAAGTCTCCCTAACACTGCTACTGCCTATAGAGTGTGCCCTAGTGGCTGCAGCAATGGTGCTTTGAATCTGCCAGGAGAAAAGCGTGATATAAATGTTATTTGTCTTGTTTCAGCCCTGATAAAATCCCTGACTGAGCATTCAGCCTGGCTTTGCTCAGGAATCATTATAGCTAAGTCTGTCTTCTCTGATGTCTTTTCAAGCCCAAGCCTGTCCCTTTCTGGCTCTGCTACAATGACTCAGCTATAATGATTCCTGAGCAAAGCTCAGTGGGGGATTTTATCAGAGCTAAAAACAAGCAGGCTGAGCAGTGAAGGATGAAACAGAGAGCAGGGTAGGTGTTTTCTCTAATGTTCCCACTGATATATATATATGGTAAAATACATGAGGGTGCTTCATCTCTAGTTCACTTTAAGCAAAAGATGTCATTTTATAATTCATACCACCCTGGCCCTTTCTATCATCATTGGGTTTCCTTAATGTTAACATTTGGAAATGAGAAAAGCATCAACTCAAAGGATGGGAATAACGTTTAGAGTCAATTAAGCACATTTTGTAATTAAATAAATACAATATTCACAGATAGATCTGTACATCAGTCCTGAAAGAGGGACAAATGAGGAGGAAAGATGGACAGAGGGATTGGGTTCCCAAAGAGGGACAGTTGGGAGCGATGTTTACAATGTGTAGAGCTGTGGAGAGGGCGGGGCCTTTTCTGTACTGTGGACAGCTTGGTATAGTGATTGTTTGTTGTACAGAGTTGCAGTGTTTCCTGATATACTTCCTGCGTGATTAATAATTGTTGCGTGTGGGACCAGCGGGTACCGTGTGAGAATGGATGGAGCATGGCGTGATAAATGGCGGGGTCTACAGGAACATGTAAATCTCATCCATCACTCAGAACATCACCTGCGTGCGGGTCATAAATCGCTCCAGTAGCGCCAGGCCTCGCCCCCTGCGATGATCCCGTGTAACACGTTGTGTATAATCACATCCAGCTGGTCAGTTACTACACTGTACTAACTGCTCTGACACATGAGTAATGATCCCAGCAACAGAAATTAACTCCCTGATAGAGCAGTAAATGGTTATGTCAGGGAAAACTTAAAGGGGGACCCCGATTATACCACCCAGAGTGTCAAGTCGCTTGTCGAGGAGGTTTCAGCTGAGCCAGCGCTGGATTGCCAGCAGCTACAGGGGACAGGGAAGCTTCATTGGGACCCTGAGGCTTTCCCCTCCCAAGGTAAGTATTTTTTCTTTATTACAGAGTCTATTTAAGGAATTTATCAGCTTCAATCATAAATACAAGGTGTCATTATCAGTCCTCTTAGTTACAGCAGCAAAGCAAGAATATTAATATACAGTGGTGTGAAAAACTATTTGCCCCCTTCCTGATTTCTTATTCTTTTGCATGTTTGTCACACTTAAATGTTTCTGCTCATAAAAAAAACGCTAACTATTAGTCAAAGATAACATAATTGAACACAAAATGCAGTTTTAAATGATGGTTTTTATTATTTAGTGAGGAAAAAAAAACTCCAAATCTACATGGCCCTGTGTGAAAAAGTGATTGCCCCCCTTGTTAAAAAATAAGTTAACTGTGGTTTATCACACCTGAGATCAATTTCTGTAGTCACCCCCAGGCCTGATTACTGCCACACCTGTTTCAATCAAGAAATCACTTAAATAGGAGCTATCTGGCACAGAGAAGTAGACCAAAAGCACCTCAAAAGCTAGACATCATGCCAAGATCCGAAGAAATTCAGAAACAAATGAGAACAAAAGTACTGCAATTGAGATCTATCAGTCTGGTAAAGGTTATAAAGCCATTTCTAAAGCTTTGGGACTCCAGCGAACCACAGTGAGAGCCATTATCCACAAATGGCAAAAACATGGAACAGTGATGAACCTTCCCAGGAGTGGCCGGCCGATTAAAATTACCCCAAGAGCGCAGAGAAAACTCATCCGAGAGGCCACAAAAGACCCCAGGACAACATCTAAAGAACTGCAGGCCTCACTTGCCTCAATTAAGGTCAGTGTTCAACAACTCCACCATAAGAAAGAGACTGGGCAAAAACGGCCTGCATGGCAGATATCCAAGGCACAAACCACTTTTAAGCAAAAAGAACATTAAGGCTCGTCTCAATTTTGCTAAAAAAAACATCTCAATGATTGCCAAGACTTGTGGGAAAATACCTTGTGGACCGACGAGACAAAAGTTGAACTTTTTGGAAGGTGCGTGTCCTGTTAAATCTGGCGTAGAAGTAACACAGCATTTCAGCAAAAGAACATCATACCAACAGTAAAATATGGTGGTGGTAGTGTGATGGGCTGGGGTTGTTTTGCTGCTTCAGGACCTGGAAGGCTTGCTGTGATAGATGGAACCATGAATTCTACTGTCTACCAAAAAATCCTGAAGGAGAATGTCCGGCCATCTGTTCGTCAACTCAAGCTGAAGCGATCTTGGGTGCTGCAGCAGGACAATGACCCAAAAGACACCAGCAAATCCACCTCTGAATGGCTGAAGAAAAACAAAATGAAGACTTTGGAGTGGCCTAGTCAAAGCCCTGACCTGAATCCTATTGAGAATAAACATACATATATCCAGGCACATCGCCTCTAGTTAGGACATTAAATAAATTATTAGGGAAAGGGAGGTGCTGAAGGGGGTGTGGCTAGAAAACAGCAAAAATCTATTAACCCTTCGCACACTCACATGCAAATGTTCAAACAATTGCATTCACAGATTCACTCATCCAGGCACAACTGTTATCCCTACAGCTAAATTAAAAGCCAGGGTTTTAGTTCACAGAAGAATGCATTCTTATGCTTAATCACCTATACTGCGCAGAAGTACCCAGGTAAACATAAATCCTATTGAGATGTTGTGGCATGACCTTAAAAAGGCAGTTCATGCTAGAAAACCCTCAAATAAAGCTGAATTACAACAATTCTGCAAAGATGAGTGGGACAAAATTCCTCCAGAGCGCTGTAAAAGACTTGTTGCAAGTTATCGCAAACGCTTGATTGCAGTTATTGCTGCTAAGGGTGGCCCAACCAGTTATTAGGTTCAGGGGGCAATTTCTTTTTCACACAGGGCCATGTAGGTTTTGAGTTTTTTTTCTCACTAAATAATAAAAAACATCATTTAAAACTGCATTTTGTGTTCAATTAATGTTATCTTTAACTAATGGTTAACGGTTTTTGATGAGCAGAAACATTTAAGTGTGACAAACATGCAAAAGAATAAGAAAGGGGGCAAATAGTTTTTCACACCACTGTAACTGCAGGTCTTGATGTAGCAGCTTCGCAATTAGGATTCAGCACTAGTACTAAACTAAACTAAGCTGCCATCAGAAGTAAGCTAAACTAGGCTACGTAAAGCAAAGATAAAGCACAGGAGAAGTAAAGTGAAGTACCCATAAAACTAGGGATCGATGTTATATACAGGAAGACCTGCAGCTTCACAAAGGTTACTTAGTCACATCCCACTATAGGTGGGCAGTGGGCGTATTATGGATGTCAATCACTTTAGAAGCTTTTTACTGGCTTCCCTGATTGAATGACTGACGGCCCATACACTGCGCAGAATCGGAAATCCAAGCTATACTCGGAGCTTCCCCTGTACTTTGATTTCATGGAAACAGTGTTTTGCTTACAGACTGCTTACAGAAGCGCTTTTCTCAGCATTTGCGATTGATTCGCGTTTTTAAAATCGCTCCCATTCACTTTCATTAGTATCGCGGTAAAAATCGTGCATCCATCACGAAATCGCGGCGATTTTTACTGCGATTTTAATGAAAATGATTGAGAGCGATTTAAAAACGCTAATCAATCGCAAAACGCTCAGAAAAGCACTTTTAGTGTGAATGGGCCCTGAAAGCATGAGAAGGTTTACCTTTCTAGTGCCTGGCCGTCTGTACATTGCCTAGATAAAGTCCTAGCTGACCTTTCTACTATGCAAGGTGCTTAGAAGCACTAAGCAAGTTCTCTTAGACTGTGTCTTAAAGTAAAACTGAAGTGAAAATAAACGTATGATATGATGAATTGTATGTGTAGTACAGATAATGAATAGAACATTAGTAGCAAGGAAAAGAGTCTTTTATCTTCAGTTATATCGTTTTTTTTAAATAACATTACCTCATTCTGATATATTTGCAGTTTAGAAACCACACTCTGTCTTTTAAGCAATAAAACAAAACAGAAATAATGACCCTTTGAACTCCCCTGCAGTAAAACCTTATGTCAAGCTGTCTTTCACTATTTATTCGCTGTTTAAGTGCTTCAGAAAACAGGACTGTATTGGACCCAAATGGGTGGAAGAGTTTAGGCAGCCCTTTTGCATAGAAAACTGAAGTTTTTTTTAACTCTTCCTGTACTGGAAAACAACACAAGACTGTTCTTTGCTACTAATGTCCTATTTCTTAGTTATACTACACATACAACTCATTATATCATAAGTTTATTTTCACTTCAGGTTTGCTTTAAGGGAGAACTCTGGATATATTCTTCAGCTGAAACATTGGTTCTTACATAAATGAGGGTTTTACATTGGAAGAAGAACCTCACAGATTCTTACACCTGATATTTTGACTCATTTGTAATCAATACTAGTAGTACCAATACCTCCACGCACTTGGTTGGCATCTCAGCCGGCTTATCAAAGATCATAAATCGGTACCATCCGGCGGACAGGGAGTGGTCGCATATCAAGTCGTGGATGGCGGACTGCTGCAGCCGGCTGGAGTCAAAGTCCACGCTTCTGTATGGGTTCTGCAGGATCTTGTGTCCGGTGGGCGAGCACTCTGGAGCTGAGGAGATAGACGGGACTTTATCAGAGACACTCTCACGACTGCAGATAAATAATAATCATCTGTGAATAGACACTCGTCCCTCTGGTCTGATCTCTATGGAGCCTGCTGTTTTGATTAATTGATCATGAAGAAGTGAGGCAGGTTCTCCAGGAAACGTGTCGGTCCTCCCAATGACCAATTCTTCCGCTTAGCTGACTCCTCCCCACATACATAGTATGGAATCACGTGACTTATGCACCACTGGGTCATAGGGTACAGGCGCACCGCCAGCGATGGAGAGAGGACACAGGAGGAGGGGGTCGGTGGACAGGTAAGCGTACATTTGCTGCCAACACTCTGCACGGCCCGGGGGCCATATGCAGTGTGTAGCAGCAGCGGTGTAGCTAAGGAGCTGTGGGCCCCAGTGCAAGTTTTACATTGTGCCCTCCCCAAGCACTCTATACATAGCAATTGATAAGGCGCACCAAAAGGACAACCACAGAGTCAGAGGTGTGAGAAGGGGATGGGAAACAGTTTATTAAAGGATACCCGAAGTGACGTGTGACATGATGAGATAGACATGGGTATGTACAGTGCCTAGCACACAAATAACTAGGCTGTGTTCCTTTTTTTCTTTCTCTGCCTGAAAGAGTTAAATATCAGGTATGTAAGTGGCTGACTCAGTCCTGACTCAGACAGGAAGTGACTACAGTGTGACCCTCACTGATAAGAAATTCCAATTATAAAACACTTTCCTAGCAGAAAATGGCTCCTGAGAGCAGGAAAGAGATAAAAAAGGGGAATTTCTCATCAGTGATTGCCATGATTCAAAGCATCTATAGAAGTGATTATTATGAGCACAGGACCAATAAAGTACTTATACTGTGGTTGAGGGAGGGCCCTACCTCTGGCCCAAGGGTCCCGGTGCGGTTGCAACCTGTGCGCCTCCTATTGCTACACTCCTGTGTGGCTGTAATAGATCCCTCTTCAGTCATGTTTCTGATGGTTAAATCTGGTGTCCATTAAGACCTTCAGACACCCATGATATATTAAATATCAAGGGGTGCATTGCGGTAATCCAGGCAAATGATCAGAGAGATATACACACTACACACACACACACACACACACACACACACACACACACACACACACACACACACACACACTGTACACACACACACACACACACACACTACACACTGTACACACACACGCACGCACGCACACACACACACACGCACACACACACACACGCGCGCGCACACGCACGCGCACACACACACGCACGCGCACACTGTACACACACACACACACTGTACACACACACACACTGTACACACACACACACTGTACACACACACACACACACACACACACACACACACATTATTTTTCTGGAGGGGGATAACTGCACAGCAGAGCAGCTGTCATTATCTTCAGTTCTACTGAGTGGAGGAGATTCCTGTGCATTGTATAAGTACAGATCATTCATTCACTCCAGCCAGCAGTCTGGCTGATTATCCAGATGTTAATTGTTTAAGTGACTGGCTGGAAGCATGTACTGACTCACAGGGCCGGATTTAGTCCAAGGCCACCTAGGCCATGGCCTAGGGCACCACAGGAGGAAGGGCACCAAAGCAGCAGGCTAAACTGGTACAGAATTTGCAAGCTTGCAAATGCAGAAATGCAGGGAGATCAGGCGAGCTCCTGACCACGTTACTCTGCTGCCAGCGGCCTGTGCAGCAGCCACCTTGCTCTCTGTAATGTTTGCATTGTGGCCGGCGGCTATGGACTTGGGCAGCATTGGAGACAGAAGGGAAGAGGAAGCTTCTGCACTGGAGATGAGCTGAGAAATGAGTGACACTGATGGCTGCTGCTGTGTGGAGTCATCTGACTACCTATACTGAAAGGGGGGTGGGAAAAGGAGGGATTAAGGGAGTCATCTAGCTACCTATACTGAAGGGAAAGGAGGGAGGGGTCATCTGGCTACCTATACTGGGGGGTCATCAGGCTACCTATACTAGAGTGAAGGGGGAGGAGTCATCTGGATACCTATACTTGGGGGGGTTATCAGGTTACCCATACTAGAGGGAAAGGGGGAGAGGTCATCTGGCTACATATACTGGAGGGAAGGGGGATGGGTCATCTTGCTACCTATACTGGGGGGGTCATCAGGCTACCTATACTGGGGGGGTCATCTGGCTACCTATACTGGAGGGAAGGGGAGGGGTCATCTGGCTACCTATACTGGAGGGAAGGGGGGAGGGGTCCTCTGGCTACCTATACTGGAGGGAAGGGGGGATGGGTCATCTTGCTACCTATACGGAAGGGGGGCGGTTGGTGACAGTGGCCTTGGGTGGTAAAAAGTACAAATCCAGCCCTGCTGACTCAACCACATCTAGGCAAACATGCTTAATGCAGCATTGTCTAGCAACAAAGTTAATTACAGAAGTATTTAGCCAGAGAGTCTCCCGAGCCTCTGTAGGCTGGGATAGCCAGATGCAGTGCCCCAGTTGTGTGGGTCTCCACACCCTGAGCTATACCAACCCGCATGGTCCATGGTATGGGGGGCTCCGGGGCAGAGGGGCGGCCAAGTCTCCCCATCTCCCCAGAGCCCTTGTCCAATCCATGGACTCTTCCCAATCCTTTAGATTCCTATTGGTCTGTTAATGGACCAATGGGGAGCCTGGGAGGGATATTTAAAGATACTTAGCTCTCATCTATACTTAGTATAGCTGAGAGCTGCACGGGGGAGCGGGGTGTGTGGCTACGAGGGCACAGAGACTTCAATCAAGGTCTCGTCAAGAGGATATTGGCGTGGGATCATTTCTGAGGATATACTTGTGTGGAAAAAATTAATTAATGGTATTCATGGTTAACTTAGACTATTAAAAGACTTTACTTGTCGTCGTATTTAAATTTCACTTTAACTCTTTGCAGAAATGAGTAAGGGGTACTTAGTACCCCTACACTTATTTCACATGGGGAAGGAGCTGGCATCTGGGGGTCCACTTATTAAAGGGGGCTCCCAGATACCACACAGGGCTTTGTTGGCCCCCACCTCCTCCTGGGGCATCGGAGGTTGGGAAGAGCCCCTTGTCCATGGATTGGACAAGGGCTCTGGGGGGAAAGGGGATGCTTGGCCGCCTCTCTCCCCCAAAGCCCCCCCATACCATGGGCCATGCGGGCTGGTATAGCTCAAGCTGCAGAGCCCCACACAGTCTGGGCTCTGCATTCTGGCTATCCCAGCCTGCATGGGGGACAAGGGGTTAAAGAGGCTTGGGAGTTGGGGGGGGGGGCACATCATTTCATTTGTTATTTCCCACACTCTGAACATTTTTTTTGTTTTGTTTTAATACATGTATGTTGTTGTTATTTCCCACACTCTGAACATTTTTTTTTGTTTTGTTTTAATACATGTATGTTGTTATGTAAGTATGCATGTATGACTAATATGAGTGTACAATGCAAGTGTAATTAATTGAAAATTCACATAATACACAAAATCATGACTCTAAACCTGAATTGAAACAATAATCCATTTCACTCGAAACCAGAATTAGAAGCGTAATTGAAGTTATGAAAAATGTAGTCAAAGTTACTTAAAGTGAACCGGAACTGATAAAAAGAAAATGTTTTATACATACCTGGGGCTTCCTCCAGCCCCATACGTGCGGTTCGCTCCAACGCCGCCGTCCTCCGCTGTCTCCAGCTTCGGGTACCGGGTCCCGTCACTGACGTCAGTCGGCTCCAGTCTACGCAGGAGAAGTGCGCCCTCTACGTATCTCTCCAGCAGCTGCTGCAGAGATACGCAAACAGCGCACTTCACTTACGTCAGACTGGCTCTAACTGACAGGACCCGGTACCTGAAGCTGCAGACATCGGAGGACGGCGGTGTGGGAACGATCTGCGCGGATAGGGCTGAAGGAAGCCCCAGGTATGTATAAAACATTTTCTTTTATCAGCTCTGAGTCCCTTTAACCACTTCGCATTCCTGGGTTTTTACCCCCTTCAGATTCCTGACAATTTTGATACTCAGCTGTGTTGCTTTTAATACAGTAATAACTTTTTAATTACTTATGCTATCTAATTGAAACATGTGTTGTTTTTTTCAGGACAATCTAGGCTTTCTCTCAGTAATATTGTTTCCAAGCAATTATTTTATTTCATATGCATATGACAAGGAAAAACAGATGTAAAAGCAGAAAATATACATTTTTGTCACTTTTCACCCTGCCTAATTTTCACATGACAAGTGATTTTGATATAAAACACTTCAAAAAATGTTCTTTGGCCCTTCCTGGTTAAAATGATGTGCCATAGGCCTTATTTTGTTACTAACTGACCACATAGTGGGCCTTTATAAGAGACCTGCGTACTTGGATTTTTGAAGGGTATTTTTTTCCTTTCCTTTTTATAGCGTCAGGCTTCCTTCACAGAGTCCTATGTGTGTCAGAACAGAAAATATGTACTACAAGTGCCACCATTTTGAAAAGTAGAGATCCAGGGCTATACAAAGATGGGTATATTGTGTCCATTACATTTTTGTGGTTTTGCTGAAAATTGCACAAGTGTGACCACTTGTTAGAAAATAAATATTTTTTTGACTGTTGGTGACAGTTTGTCGCTAAGCATTTTTAAAGTGACAGGTGCCACTGAAATAAAACACTGGAAAATGTATTCTTCAGCTTCTCACGATGAAAATGATGTGCCATAGGCCTTATTTTGTTACTAGCTGACCACGTAGTGGGCCTTTATAAGAGACCTGCGTACTTGGATTTTTGAAGGGCATTTTTTTTGCTTTCCTTTTTATAGCGTCACGCTTCCTTCACAGTGTCCTATGTGTGTCAGAACAGAAAATATGTACTACAAGTGCCACCATTTTGAAAAGTAGAGATCCTGGGCTATACAAAGATGGGTATATTGTGTCCGTTACATTTTTGTGGTTTTGCTGAAAATTGCACAAATGTGACCACTTGTTAGAAAATAAATATTTTTTTGACTGTTGGTGACAGTTTGTCGCTAAGCATTTTTAAAGTGACAGGTGCCACTGAAATAAAACACTGGAAAATGTATTCTTCAGCTTCTCACGATGAAAATGATGTGCCATAGGCCTTATTTTGTTACTAGCTGACCACGTAGTGGGCCTTTATAAGAGACCTGCGTACTTGGATTTTTGAAGGGCATTTTTTTTGCTTTCCTTTTTATAGCGTCACGCTTCCTTCACAGAGTCCTATGTGTGTCAGAACAGAAAATATGTACTACAAGTGCCACCATTTTGAAAAGTAGAGATCCAGGGCTATACAAAGATGGGTATATTGTGTCCGTTACATTTTTGTGGTTTTGCTGAAAATTGCACAAATGTGACCACTTGTTTGAAAATAAATATTTTTTTGACTGTTGGTGACAGTTTGTCGCTAAGCATTTTTAAAGTGACAGGTGCCTCTGAAATAAAACACTGGAAAATGTATTGTTCAGCTTCTCACGATGAAACTGATGTGCCATAAGCCTTATTTTGTTACTAGATGATCATGTAGTTGACCATTATATTCAGCCTGTGCAGGAGCAGCAGAAAGAATTTGTGGCCCCTTCATCCGCCATTGTCAATATAGTATCCTATGCAGGGCAAATGGCAACATCCACCGCAGAGACTGCATAGCCACTATGTGCTGATAAATCAAATATAAAATGAAATGAAATATCCACTGCATTTTGCCAGCTTTCGCTGTTTTCCACCAGGCACCACGTGGAGGTAGCAGCAATGCCTAGCTCTTTTTTTTTTTCTTTTTTTGTCTTTTTACTTTTCTTTTACACTTTTTTTTTATTGTTTGATATTCATTTATGTGTATAACTGCAACATAAAAAAAAACCATGAACAAAATACAGTCATAAACAATGACCAACTGTAAAAATAAGAATATAATGTGGTGGCCCGCTGGGAATGGTGGCCCTTAATTAATGGCACATGCCTTAGGCTGCCCCTGGTCTATTTTCTTTATTTTTGGAAAAGTTTTTTTTTTTTTTTCAAATAGAGCTGGTGGCTACAGAATTTTTTTTTGGAGATAGGCATGGTTCTAATAATTGGTGACCGTATGGTATATTTTATAACACGGAGTAAAGCAGAGGCCTGGGTTGGAGGGACAATCTGGACAGTAATATCTTGTGTCCCTTCTTATTTGATGTTTGGCGCACACTTTGCACCTCTTCTGAGGATATTTTTTCAGGGGATTAGGAGGGAGTGCTTCCATAAAGTGCCTGTCGCAGAGTCTGATGATGTCTTCGCATTGGGATTGGTCACTGCGTACTGGTGTTGTGCCAGATCCAAAAAGGAAAGATGCAATGATCTGTTCCTGGAACTGCAGGTATGACCCGGTATTGCCTGCTTTTCTGTATGCCACATGGGCATTGAACATTGCCATTTGTAGCAAATAAATCCCTACCTTCTTGTACCAGGATTTAGTTTTTCTAGCTACCAAATATGGGGCCAACATCTGGTCGGACAGATCCACTGCTCCCATATGCTTGTTGTAGTCATCAATCGCAATAGGCTTGACAGTCTCTGATCGGCGAGACGTCACTAACACTGTGCCCTCTGTGTGCATGGTGGAAAGCATAAGCACATCTTTTTTGTCCTTGTATTTTAGTGCCAGGACTTCATTGCTGCGCAGACTACAAGTCTCCCCCTTTTTCAATTTTTTTTTCAGGACTTCTTGCGGAAAGCCTTTTCGGTTTGCCCTGATGGTACCACAGGCAACGGTGTCAGCCGAAAAAAGAAATTTAAAAAGTGGCAAGCTGGTGTAGAAATTGTCTACAAATAGATGATACCCCTTATTTAGTAAGGGCGGGGGTCATGAGGTCCACCACAATTTTTCCATTGGCTCCCATATCTGCTGGGCACCCCTCTGGCTGTAGCAGGCTATCTCGCCCCTCATAGATGCGAAATGCAGAGGTGTACCCTGATCCGCTTTCGCAAAGCTTATAGAGCTTTACCCCATACCTGGCTCGTTTACTGGGGATGAACTGTTTGAATCCAAGCCGGCCATGAAATGGCATTAGAGATTCGTCTATTGCGATTTCTCTTCCTGGCACACAAATGTCACTGAATTGTAAATTCAGGTGATTTATAAGGGGCCTTAATTTAAAAAGCCGGTCTCTGCCTGCATTGTCTGGACTCTTGTTTTGACTATTGTCATTGAAATGCAGAAATCTCATGATCATCTGATAACGCAGCTTTGGCATAGTTGATGAGTACAGAGGGGTGTGGTGTATGGGATTTGTACTCCAGTACATTGCCAGCTGCGATTTTTTTGTTAGCCCCATGTTGAAAGTTAGGCCTAGAAACACTTTCAACTCCGACAAGTTTGTTGGTGTCCATTTCCGGGTATAAGTGGACCTGAGGTGGGACTCAATGAATTGAGAGGCATACAAATTTGTCTGCTCGACAATAAATTGCAAAAAGTCGTCATTGACGAATTGCTGGAAAAAATCGACTGGTGACATATTCCCTGTCATGTCAACCATTAAGCCACTGTTTGCAATGAAAGGAGGGATTTGGGGTGCTTGCATGTTTGGCGGTACCCACAGTAGGTGTGACATGTCCAGTGGTACCTGCTGACTTTGCTGCTGGCTGCTAGCCCCTGGAGCACTAGTGCCATCTAAAATGTCCATGGGTTCCTGAGGACTTTGCTGCTGGCTGCCTGCCCCTGGAGCACTAGTGCCATCTAAAATGTCCATGGGTTCCTGAGGACTTTGCTGCTGGCTGCCTGCCCCTGGAGCACTAGTGCCTGCTGTGCTCCCTCCTCTGCGATCTGATGACGCCTGTGTCTCAGAGTCGCTGCCACTGGGAACTGATGCAGTGACAACAGGATGCACAGTAGCAACTCTTGCCTGCTCTGATGGCCCTTCACCTTCATCAGAGCTGGAGTCGCCGTCTGACAGCGGGTCGGAATGTTCAACCGGCAGCCATTCTTCGCCGTCAGATTCGCAGTCAGATTCTTCGTCGCTGCCGCTGATTTCCATCAGGGCAACGATCTCCTGTTCTGTGTATCGCCTCTTTGCCATTTTTTATAAATAGGGTACAGAACAAGATAAAGATATAATAGAAAGAATTTTTTTTTTTTTTTTTTTTTTTTTTTTTTTATGAATGAGGATGAGGAAAGTGCTGGGAATGGAAGTAGAAGAGAGGACGGTGATGTGAGGGGGAGAGAGATGAGATCAGAAGATCAGATGATCAGATGACGATCAACTGATCAATAAGGGGTCAGCAAACTAAAACACTAATAGGGGGGGAGGGGGGCAGTATAAAAAGGGCCTAGGACAGCTAGATCAGCTAGATTAGTACAGTGTGATCAGTACAGTGTACTGAACACACAAGGGATAGTTAGGCTGGGAAGGGGTTAAAAACAGAAATCAAATATAATTTATTTCCACAGTGGATCCACACAGCTCACACAGCTCTGCACACAAGCTGCTCCACCTCAGATCTCACACTGACGAGAGATCTGAGGCTTCAGCAGCTTTAGGTGGCAACAATGTAATGTTTACATTGTCACAGTGTGAATGAGAGCTGCCATTGGCTATGGCAGCTGTCATTCACAGTAAAAACGATCTCATTGGTTCTGTGAACTTCTGTTCACATGCACCAATGAGAGGATCGCGCGGACTCGCGGGCGCGCGCATGCGCGCGCACGTGCACGCGCGCGGGCGCGCACAGCGCTGCTTAGACTGCAGGACGTGAGTTTCACGTCTGGGAATGCAGGCAGGGACAGAGCATGACGTGAAACTCACGTCCAGGAATGCTAATTGGTTAAAGGGAACCAGAGAGGAATGAAATGGGAAAATAGAAAAAAGCTTTTATACATACCTGGGGCTTCTTCCAGCCCCATAAGCCTGGATCGCTCCCACGCCGCCATCCTCCGCTTACTCTATCGCCGCTACCGGGTCCTGTCACTTCCAGCGGATGCGTCCAATTGTCCGCATCACAGGGACTCCCTCCATACCCTTACGCATGCGGCTGCGCAGTAGGCAGCCACAAGCATAAGTGTACGGAGAGAGCCCCTGTGATGCAGAGAATTGGCCGCGTCCGCCGGCCGACTGGCGGTAATGACGGGACCCGGTACCGGCGGATCCAGGCAGCGGAGGATGGCGGCGTGGGAGTGATCCATGTGTATGGGGCTGGAGGAAGCCCCAGGTATGTATAAAAGCTTTTATTTTATCCTCTCTGGTTCTCTTTAAAGTTAAAATCGCCCATTACGATGAGCAGCACTATATATATATATATATACACGAACGGCGTGATCTCCGGCAAAATCTCAATGTCTGAGGACTTTCTTGTTCCTCTTCAAACCTCTTTGAAAATGTAGTGGTGAGATAAGTGAAAACACCTGGATGCACATATGGAGGGAGGATTCTGACTAACAGTCTGCACAATAACAAGGCCAGAGATGCTCCTAATCCAGACTTCATATCCCCGTCTGGGGTGACAGCAGTTCACAGGATAAATATTATAAATCGATACTCTGAATTAAAGAGGACCTTTAGTGACTAGTGATAGCAGAATGCAGTAAAGAGGCCCTGTAGTGACATATAGCAGAATGCAGTAAAGAGGCCCTGTAGTGACATATAGTAGAATGCAGTAAAGAGGCCCTGTAGTGACATATAGCAGAATGCAGTAAATAGGCCCTCTAGTGACATATAGCAGAATGCAGTAAAGAGGCCCTCTAGTGACATATAGCAGAATGCAGTAAAGAGGCCCTGTAGTGACATATATTAGAATGCAGTAAAGAGGCCCTCTAGTGACATATAGCAGAATGCAGTAAAGAGGCCCTGTAGTGACATATAGCAGAATGCAGTAAAGAGGCCCTGTAGTGACATATAGCACAATGCAGTACAGAGGCCCTGTAGTGACATATAGCAGAATGCAGTAAAGAGGCCCTGTAGTGACATATAGCAGAATGCAGTACAGAGGCCCTGTAGTCACATGTAGTAGAATGCAGTAAAGAGGCCCTGTAGTGACATATAGCAGAATGCAGTAAAGAGACCCTGCAGTGACATATAGCAGAATGCAGTAAAGAGGCCCTGTAGTGACATATAGCAGAATGCAGTAAAGAGGTCCTGTAGTGACATATAGCAGAATGCAGTAAAAAGGCCCTGTAGTGACATATAACAGAATGCAGTATAGAGGCCCTGTAGTGACATATAGCAGAATGCAGTAAAAAGGCCCTGTAGTGACATATAACAGAATGCAGTAAAGAGGCCCTGTAGTGACATATAGTAGAATGCAGTAAAGAGGCCCTGTAGTGACATATAGCAGAATGCAGTAAAGAGGCCCTGTAGTGACATATAGTAGAATGCAGTAAAAAGGCCCTGTAGTGACATATAGCAGAATGCAGTAAAGAGGCCCTGTAGTGACATATAGCAGAATGCAGTAAAGAGGCTCTGTAGTGACATATAGCAGAATGCAGTATAGAGGCCCTGTAGTGACATATAGTAGAATGCAGTAAAGAGGCCCTGTAGTGACATATAGTAGAATGCAGTAAAGAGGCCCTGTAGTGACATATAGTAGAATGCAGTAAAGAGGCCCTGTAGTGACATATAGCAGAATGCAGTAAAGAGGCCCTGTAGTGACATATAGCAGAATGCAGTAAAGAGGCCCTGTAGTGACATATAGGAGAATGCAGTAAAGAGGCCCTGTAGTGACATATAAAGTAGAATGCAGTAAAGAGGCCCTGTAGTGACATATAGCAGAATGCAGTAAAGAGGCCCTGTAGTGACATATAGCAGAATGTAGTAAAGAGGCCCTGTAGTGACATATAGTAGAATGCAGTAAAGAGGCCCTCTGGTGACATATAGCAGAATGAAGTAAAGTGGCCCTGTAGTGACATATAGCAGAATGCAGTAAAGAGGCCCTGTAGTGACGTATAGCAGAATGCAGTAGAGCCTCTGTAGTGACATATAGTAGAATGCAGTAAAGAGGCCCTGTAGTGACATATAGCAGAATGCAGTAAAGAGGCTCTGTAGTGACATATAGTAGGATGCAGTAAAGAGGCCCTGTAGTGACATATAGCAGAATGCAGTAAAGAGGCCCTGTAGTGACATATAAAGTAGAATGCAGTAAAGAGGCTCTGTAGTGACATATAGTAGGATGCAGTAAAGAGGCCCTGTAGTGACATATAAAGTAGAATGCAGTAAAGAGGCCCTGTAGTGACATATAGCAGAATGCAGAAAAGAGGCCCTGTAGTGACATATAGGAGAATGCAGTAAAGAGGCCCTCTGGTGACATATAGTAGAATGCAGTAAAGAGGCCCTGTAGTGACATATAGCAGAATGCAGTAAAGAGGTCCTGTAGTGACATATAGCAGAATGCAGTAAAGAGACCCTGTAGTGACATATAGTGGAATGCAGTAAAGAGGCCCTGTAGTGACATATAGCAGAATGCAGTAAAGAGGCCCTGTAGTGACATATAGTAGGATGCAGTAAAGAGGCCCTGTAGTGACATATAGGAGAATGCAGTAAAGAGGCCCTGTAGTGACATATAAAGTAGAATGCAGTAAAGAGGCCCTGTAGTGACATATAGCAGAATGCAGTAAAGAGGCCCTGTAGTGACATATAGCAGAATGCAGTAAAGAGGCCCTGTAGTGACATATAGTAGAATGCAGTAAAGAGGCCCTCTAGTGACATATAGCAGAATGAAGTAAAGAGGCCCTGTAGTGACATATAGTAGAATGCAGTAAAGAGGCCCTGTAGTGACATATAGCAGAATGCAGTAAAGAGGCTCTGTAGTGACATATAGCAGAATACAGTAAAGAGGCCCTGTAGTGACATATAGTAGAATGAAGTAAAGAGGCCCTGTAGTGACAGCAGAATGCAGTAAAGAGGTCCTGTAGTGACATATAGCAGAATGCAGTAAAGAGGCCCTGTAGTGACATATAGCAGAATGCAGTAAATAGACCCTGTAGTGACATATAGCAGAATGTGGTAAAGAGGCCCTGTAGTGACATATAGCAGAATGCAGTAAAGAGGCCCTGTAGTGACATATAGTAGAATGCAGTAAAGAGGCCATGTAGTGACATATAGCAGAATGCAGTAAAGAGGCCCTGTAGTGACATAGCAGAATGCAGTAAAGAGGGCCTGTAGTGACATATAGCAGAATGCAGTAAAGAGGCCCTGTAGTGACATATAGCAGAATGCAGTAAAGAGGCCCTGTACTGACATATAGCAGAATGCAGTAAAGAGGCCCTGTAGTGACATATAGCAGAATGCAGTAAAGACACCCTGTAGTGACATAAAGCAGAATGCAGTAAAGACACCCTGTAGTGACATAAAGCAGAATGCAGTAAAGAGGCCCTGAAGTGACATATAGCAGAATGCAGTAAAGAGGCCCTGTAGTGACATATAGTAGAATGCAGTAAAGAGGCCCTGTAGTGACATATAGCAGAATGCAGTAAAGAGGCCCTGTAGTGACATATAGTAGAATGCAGTAGAGAGTCCCTGTAGTGACATGTCGTAGAATGCAGTAAAGAGGCCCTGTAGTGACATATAGCAGAATGCAGTAAAGAGGCCCTGAAGTGACATATAGCAGAATGCAGTAAAGAGGCCCTGTAGTGACATATAGTAGAATGCAGTAAAGAGGTCCTGTAGTGACATATAGCGGAATGCAGTAAAGAGGCCCTGTAGTGACATATAGCAGAATGCAGTAAAGAGGCCCTGTAGTGACATTTAGCAGAATGTAGTAAAGAGGCCCTGTAGTGACACATAGCAGAATGCAGTAAAGAGGCCCTGTAGTGACACATAGCAGAATGCAGTAAAGAGGCCCTGTAGTGACATATAGCAGAATGTAGTAAAGAGGCCCTGTAGTGACATATAGCAGAATGCAGTAAAGAGCCCCTGTAGTGACATAAAGCAGAATGTAGTAAAGAGGCCCTGTAGTGACATATATCAGAATGCAGTAAAGAGACCCTGTAGTGACATATAGCAGAATGCAGTAAAGAGGCCCTGTAGTGACATAAAGCAGAATGCAGTAAAGAGGCCCTGTAGTGACATAAAGCAGAATGCAGTAAAGAGCCCCTGTAGTGACATAAAGCAGAATGCAGTAAAGAGGCCCTGTAGTGACATATAGTAGAATGCAGTAAAGAGGCCCTGTAGTGACATATAGCAGAATGCAGTAAAGAGGCCCTGTAGTGACATATAGTAGAATGCAGTAGAGAGTCCCTGTAGTGACATGTCGTAGAATGCAGTAAAGAGGCCCTGTAGTGACATATAGCAGAATGCAGTAAAGAGGCCCTGAAGTGACATATAGCAGAATGCAGTAAAGAGGCCCTGTAGTGACATATAGTAGAATGCAGTAAAGAGGTCCTGTAGTGACATATAGCGGAATGCAGTAAAGAGGCCCTGTAGTGACATATAGCAGAATGCAGTAAAGAGGCCCTGTAGTGACATATAGCAGAATGTAGTAAAGAGGCCCTGTAGTGACACATAGCAGAATGCAGTAAAGAGGCCCTGTAGTGACACATAGCAGAATGCAGTAAAGAGGCCCTGTAGTGACATATAGCAGAATGTAGTAAAGAGGCCCTGTAGTGACATATAGCAGAATGCAGTAAAGAGCCCCTGTAGTGACATAAAGCAGAATGTAGTAAAGAGGCCCTGTAGTGACATATATCAGAATGCAGTAAAGAGACCCTGTAGTGACATATAGCAGAATGCAGTAAAGAGGCCCTGTAGTGACATATAGCAGAATGCAGTAAAGAGGCCCTGTAGTGATATAAAGCAGAATGCAGTAAAGAGGCCCTGTAGTGACATAAAGCAGAATGCGGTAAAGAGCCCCTGTAGTGACATAAAGCAGAATGTAGTAAAGAGGCCCTGTAGTGACATATAGCAGAATGCTGTAAAGAGGCCCTGTAGTGACATATAGCAGAATGCAGTAAAGAGGCCCTGTAGTGACATATAGCAGAATGCAGTAAAGAGGCCCTGTAGTGACATATAGCGGAATGCAGTAAAGTGGCCCTGTAGTGACATAAAGCAGAATGTAGTAAAGAGGCCCTGTAGTGACATATAGCAGAATGCAGTAAGGAGGCCCTGTAGTGACATATAGCAGAATGCAGTAAAGAGGCCCTGTAGTGACATATAGAAGAATGCAGTAAAGAGGCCCTGTAGTGACATATAGCAGAATGCAGTAAAGAGGCCCTGTAGTGACATATAGCAGAATGCAGTAAAGAGGCCCTGTAGTGACATATATTAGAATGTATTAAATTATTCAGGATATCCACTTATACAGCAATTATCCTGGTTTCAACATCAGGAACACTTCCTATATTTATATATTGCTGTACTTTGGTATGTAGCTCCGCCCTCCAGTGATGTCACAGCTTAGGCATATTAGCTATGCGGGATTCTCCTCCCAAAGTATTCCGGAAGACCGGGTATTATTTCAACTGGCTTTATAATTCTCAGAACCAGGCTTCAAAATTTCTCAGAAATTTCACAGCAGGTCCTCTTTAAAATATTTTTGTCCTTGGAATTGGGCTTTAAACCCTCATGATGTCATTGAGCTGCCAGACGATATATCCATCAGTGATAACAATCAGGAGATCTGTGCCAGTACTGGTGCCTCTCGCACTCCCTGGCCCTAAGCACTTGCCTAAGGAGCCCCTCTGACTGAAGATACCATCTGCTCTAAGGCAGCGTCTCATTATTGAAATGATACCTTGTTGACCTCTGCTGAGTGTACTTGTTAAGAATTCACCGTGGCAATCTGCTCAATGTCTTGTCAGGAATTTCGGCAAACAAACGTCCCCGGGGCGATTTCCCTGCGACGTGTGGCTGAGCGGTTCTGTGCCAGCGGGCTGAAACTTCTCGTAAAACTTCTGGGAAAGGTGCAGTGTTTGTAAACAGTCCTAAAAATACAGCCTCAGATCCGACTCCCAGTCACGGAACCAGAGAAACGCATACAGTGTAATCTGCTGATAACTAAAGAACTAGATTTCCTGGAGCATGTCTGTGCTGTGAGTAAGAGGAGGTTCACTCTTGTTCTAAAAACGTATCCGTGGGTCCAATTTTCAGATCAAAACCGGAGCCACGGATACCAATGTGAGGCCCCATTTACACTTGAAAGCGCAAAACGCCGGTGATTACCGCCGGCGCTTTGCGGGAGTGATTTTTTCGCGATTAAACGCGAAAAATCACTGTACACTGCGGCGATTTTTCCGCTATTGCATTTAGCGCTTCTATAGCACTGAAATGCGATTGCCGGGAAATCGGCTAAAAATGGTGCAGGCTACGCGTTTGCATTGAAGGAAGGAAGGGCTCCGCCCGAAACATGTCGTGTCCTCTGCCTGCTCTGTAACTGTATAATGATAATACAGATTATTTGAAGAAGCTACCTGTGTGCTGTCTCCTTATCGTGTCCAGAGTACGCGTTTGCATTTGGCGATTTGCGTTAATTGTCAGCGATTAACGCAAATCGCCCACGTAAGAACAGGCCCATCTATATATATAATAGAGTAAGTGCCTCAACCTTCGAGCAAGAAGAAGAAGTACTTTGCATGAGAAAATTTATGCGTGATCAAACACCAAGTTTAAGGCCTCTTTTCCACGGACTATTGAGCTCTGTGCTCAGCAAGCAGTTACCAGGCAGCAACAAGCAGTTACCAGGCAGCAACAAGCAGTTACCAGGCAGCAGTAAGCAGTTACCAGGCAGCAGTAAGCAGTTACCAGGCAGCAGTAAGCAGTTACCAGGCAGCAGTAAGCAGTTACCAGGCAGCAGTAAGCAGTTACCAGGCAGCAGTAAGCAGTTACCAGGCAGCAGTAAGCAGTTACCAGGCAGCAGTAAGCAGTTAGCAGGCAGCAGTAAGCAGTTAGCAGTAAGCAGTTACCAGGCAGCAGTAAGCAGTTACCAGGCAGCAGTAAGCAGTTACCAGGCAGCAGCAAGCAGTTACCAGGCAGCAGCAAGCAGTTACCAGGCAGCAGCAAGCAGTTACCAGGCAGCAGCAAGCTGTTACCAGGCAGCAGCAAGCTGTTACCAGGCAGCAGCAAGCTGTTACCAGGCAGTAGTGAGCAGTTGTAAGAGTTTGAGAGGCATTTTACTGCCTATCAACTGTCCGTGGAAAAGAGGCCTACCCTAGCAAGTCTGGCTTTGCAAATCTGGCCTAATTGGCTATTAATGAGGCAATGCTCACGCAAATTTGCTTTTGCATTCCAAACTATATGCAGGGTCAAAAAACCAATAAAGCGGTCGCCCTGCTGCATGCCAGTGATGAGCGAAAATTTTTACAGAATTTTCGCCTAATTTCGTTTTGACAGGCAAATTTTCCATCTAATTTTTTCGCGTTAATTTTCGCCTAATGCCACTCATTTTCGCGTTACTTGCGTATTATTGCGGACATTTTCCGCATAAGGGCATTAGCGTCTGCATTCAGAGAAGTTTCTTGCGCATTATTGCAGACATTTTTCCGTATAAACGTCTGCATAGACTGAATTTCCATGCGGATTATTGTGGACATTTTTCTGCATAAGGGCATAAGCATCTGCATACAATGAATTTTCGAAAACGCAAATATTTCTGAAGATTTGCATGAAAATTCGCCGAAAACTGGATTTTCGATGCGAAAATGACTTAGGTGAAAATTCGCAAGCAACACTGCTACATGCTACATTAGCACTATCCAGGAGCGCCACAGGGAGGATTCCCAATGCCCCCTTTTTATACAACCGGGGTGACCGCGGGGTCTCAGGCACTCTCACTGCCTGGGAACCACAGCAGCACCCCGGAGGATGAGGCTGGGTGGCGCAGGCGACCCCCCCCAAGCATGGCCAGTGCCGGGGAGAGCCGTCTGCACCCACCTCCCAATATTAAAAACAGGCACTTACCTTAACGTCCATTGCGTTCTGCTACATGCGCATTAACTTGGGGGCACCACATGAGAAAGGTGAGAAGCATGGGTCACCCCGAGCTTTAGAGCTCAGGGCTGGCTCACATACAGCACTCCAGAGGGGGGGGGGAGGACAGGTGCAGACAACTCACTCCAGGGTTCACACCACCAGAGCAAGCCATCCTCCACCTGCCTCCAAAGGATACAAACTGCACAAAATGCTTTCCATGAGAAAATTAATGCGTATGTAGCAGAACGCAATGGACGTTAAGGTAAGTGCCTGTTTTTAATATTGGGAGGTGGGTGCGGACGGCTTTCCCTGGCGCTGGCCACGCTTAGGGGGGTCGGCTGCGCCACCCAGCCTCCCCCTCTGGGGTGCCGCTGTGGTTCCCAGGCAGTGAGAGAGCC
Organism: Hyperolius riggenbachi; assembly: GCF_040937935.1. Classification (NCBI taxonomy): domain Eukaryota; kingdom Metazoa; phylum Chordata; class Amphibia; order Anura; family Hyperoliidae; genus Hyperolius; species Hyperolius riggenbachi. The sequence continues at coordinate 11,581,517 of NC_090650.1, forward strand.
TGGGACCCCGCAGTCCCCCCTTGTTGTATAAAAAGGGGGCATTGGGAATCCTCCCCGTGGTGCTCCTGGATAGTGCTAATGTAGCATGAACTTATTCCCGCAGGGCGACCTCTTTGCATTATTGGTTTTTTGAACCTGCATAGTTTGGCATGCAAAAGCAAATGCATATTTGCATGAGCATTGCCTCATGAATAACAAATTAGGCCAGATTTGGAAAGTCAGACTTGCTAGAGTTAAACTTGGTGTTTGAGCATGGAAAGCATTTTTTGCAGTTGTATCCTTTGGAGGCAGGTTGTGAATGGCTTGCTCCGGTGGTGTGAGCCCTGCAGTGAGTTGTCTGCGCCTGTCCCCCCCCCCCCTGGAGTGTTGTACATGAGCCAGCCCTGAGCTCTAAAGCTCGGGGTGACCCATGCTTCACTCCTTTCTCATGTGGGGGGCCCAAGTTAGTGCGCATGAAGCAGAACACAATGGATGTTAAAGTAAGTGCCTGTTTTTAATATCGGGAGGTGGGTGCGAACAACTCTCCCCGGCACTGGCCATGCTTGGGGGGGGGGGGGAGGCGCCTGAGGCACCTAGCCTCCCCCTCCGGGGGATGCCGCTGTGGTTGTCAGGCAGTGAGAGACCCTGGGACCCCGTGGTTCCCCCGGGTTGTATAAAAAGGGGGTATTGGAAAGCCTCCCAGTGGCGCTCCTGGATAGTGCTAATGTAGCATGAACTAATTCCCGCAGGGGGACCGCTTTGTGGTATTAGTTTTTTGACCCTGCATAGTTTGGCATGCGAAAGCAAATGCATATTTGCATGAGCATTGCCTCATGAATAGCCAATTAGGCCAGATTTGGAAAGCCAGACTTGCTAGGGTTAAACTTGGTGTTTGAGCACGCATACATTTTCTAATGGAAAGCCTAAAGGTGGGTACACACATCAGATAAAAGTCTTTGGAAAATGAAAGATCACAGACCAATGTTATCCCCTTCCATGTAGTATGAGAGCCATACCTACACAGTTTATTCTATTGAGCTGAACTCCCCATCAGATAAAATTTTTTGCAAGATGCTGCTCACACAGATGCTGTACACATGCAACAGATCAGTATCTGCAAAAGATCTGTTCCTGCAAAAAATATCAGTTTCTGCAAAATGCATTTATAGTCTATGATATCTGCAGATCTCATGCTGGGCATACACGGTATGTTTTCTACCATGTAATCGAGCCGCGTCCGATACCCTGCCGGATCGATTCTGCTGCGCTTGATACCGGGGCAGGACAAAAGAAGAAACGAGTGGAAAATAAGAAAGCGCTCGCGGGGACGAGCGGGAATCGATCCGGGCGCCCGCGGGGACGAGCGGGAATCGAGCCAGCGGCTCTATTACACGGTAGAAAACATACCATGTATGCCCAGCATAATGCACACCTTGTTTGACGGATATTCATCTGCAGATTAGACAATCATCTGCAGATCCAAAGATCCATCCTGGTGGATCTGATCTGCAGATGAAGTCCGTTAAACAAGGTGTGTATGAGATCTGCAGATATAGACTATGAATGTATTTTGTAGGTACTTATCTTTTGCAGATACTGATCTGTTGCATGTGTACTGCATCTCTGTGTGCAGCATCTTGCAAAGATTTCTGTCTGATGGGGAGTTCAGCTCCATAGAATAGACTGTGTAGAGTATGGCTCTCATACTACACGGAAGGGGGTAAAATTGGTCTGTGATCTTTGATTTTCCAAAGACTTTTATCTGATGTGTGTACCCACCTTTATTCTTCTTGCTTCAAGGTTGAGGCACGTACTCTATTAGATAGATTGAAGATGCGGCGTATGCTACGACGCGGGTCGGCTAGTAGGGTTTTAAAGCACTAGCGCTTTAAAAAGTGCTGGCGTTTGAGGGTTTTGCCGAAATCGCCGGCAAAACGCTCTAGTGGGCCCTTAAAGATAGCAGTCGTCTTTACTAAAAAACGGGTCCATCTGCGTTCACCCAGGTCCGTCTTGAAAACCTGAAAGGACGGTCCAGGTTTGCAACATTTTAATTTCACGGACCCCGGATACACGGAGGGTAGTGAAGATCAATAGGAAAACGGATCCCCCTTTACACAGGCAGCTTTGGACACAGAAACGGATCCGTTTTCTGTGTCCCACCCAGTGGATGGGGAGGGGGCCGCCATGCTGGAGAGGGTAGCCAGGATGGGGGGGGCAGCGGTCGGTGGGGAAGGGGGTCCTTGTTGTTCCCTTCTTCACCTAGGTCCCTCGTCTCCGCTCCGCCTCCAGCTACTTGCGCAAAACTTGTTAAAATGTATAGAGGCAGCGAGCGGGGAGCTTATCTTCTTCCTCCTCTTGCTGCGTCACTTCCTGCAATGCCGCCCTCCGAAGTATAGAGGGCGACATTGCAGGAAGTCCCACAGTGAGGGGAGGAAGTAAAGAAGGTAAGCTCCCCGCTCGCTGACCGCCCCCCCCCCACCCCCACGGCTGGACAAATGTTTCTATGGACTGGAAACGTATGCTGCAAAAATCCATTTTCAGGAAATATTGGGGGAGAAAAAAAAGTTTTGAAAAACGAATCCATTTGAAATGGATCCGATCTGTAAGCAGACCAGTGCAGACCCAGCCTAACCAGCGAGGGTGGAGGACTGTGAGGCTGCGGTCACTGGGGGTGTTGGGTTAGGAACACAACAGAATTGCATCACATACAGTGAAGGATACCGTCAATCGAAAATATGTTTCAAAATTGTTTTACACCTTGCCATTGCATTGGCGGTGCGCTGCTCCGCCCCATCTCACAAAACGTCCTTCACATGACCTGGCGGCAGTGTGTCATATGACCGACAGGGTCATATGCATAGCACCGCCCCCCGCATGCCCAGTGACTTAGGGCTTGTTCACACCAGGGGCGTTTTTGACATTTTTAAAGCGCTGGCATTTTTCAAAATCACCCTGAAAACGCTTGTGCAATGATTCCCCATGAGAAAGTTCACATCTGAGCGGTTCGTTTGCGAAAAACACTCACAAATTCGCTTTGTACAGTGATTTGTGAGCGTTTTTAAGAATAAACACATTGTATTTATTCTTTTCCGGGTCAAAGAGTTCACTGATGTCAGGAAGTGAAAAAACGCTATCGCTCTGCAAAAGCGCTTAGAAAAGTGCTTAACAAAAACATACACCGCACAGAAATTAAGAAAAACTAAAAAAAATGGAAAAAAAAAAAAACATGCAAGCGGAATGTAATGGGAACAAGGCCTTCTGCCCCTTCGTATTCCTGCTGTTCCGCGAATGCGCTCCACATATTTAACATTTCTGCATCACCCGTTACTTTTGATGCCACGGCGTGGCGGTGGAAGTCCGATGGTAACGCGCCGTTGACTTTGCGGTGGCTCGGCGGACGATCAGACACTTCCGGCGCAACATGATGATGTAAGTCGGCTAGGCCCCATTGCCTTGCGTTGCAGCTGCGTTACCCTGCAGTGAAACGCAATGCACATTTGCGAGGGGTGTGTGAAAAAGGCCTGATTGTCACTGCTAATGCGCACGTTTTGTAGTAGCACACTGCATTTCCCTATGATTCGTAGTTAGGCCCCACACACACTCATTTATTTCTATGCATTCCGCTTTACAGAGGAAATTGTAGGAAATTGGAAAATATCTGCCAAAACGTGAATGTTTTCTGCCGTGTCTGCTAGGGACATTAGAGTGCAAGCTCTGGGGACAGAGACGGACGTGCAGACTTCTCCGGACCATGTAAAGCGGCGCGTAACACGTCAGCAACATATAAACGACATCGATAAATAAATAGCGCGTTTCATTCGTTTTAGCAAAGGATTCTAAACTTCTGCAACAATGTAAATATTATCTTTGGGGATCCGAATAAACAAACATAGCGGAGTAATGGGGAAAGGGGCCGGACTCTGGCCTATTAGAATGGAATAAATGTTTATGTGAACGGTCAGGGGGGGACATGATTCATCGATTGGCTGACAAGGCCAGGATGTTGTATAAAAAGTTGCTAATCTCACCAGTGTTTTTCCAGAACCTTCTTGCTGCAGACAATGAAGCTTACATGACAAGTTACAGCAGCCACTTCAAAGGGACAGATAAATGGCGCGATAGCAGGCCATGTGCGCTATTAGTGCTGTTATTATTGGGGGGGGGGGGGGGGGGAGGGCAGACTGTGTGATGTACCGAGGGTCCGCACTCTGAGCACAGCTGGCTTACATACCCCCCATACACCATACACAAGTTCCTACTACGTTGTTTAACCTGTTAAAGACCGTAGTGACCAGGCTATTTTTTACATTTGAGGCCACTGGAGCTTTAAGGCCTTGCTGCAGGGTCGTACAACTCAGCACACAACTGATTCTTCCCGTCTCTTTTCTGCCCACCAACAGAGCTTTCTGTTGGTGGGCTCTGGTTGGTGGTACAGTGCTTGTTTGTTTCTTTATTATTATTTATTAGTGTATTTTTTAAATAAATGTCACTGTTTGTTTAAAGGGACTCCGAGCAGTGCAGAAACTATGGAAAGATGCATATCATTTTAAAGCGCTCTTTCTCCTCTTTCCAATGATATATAAACCACCACCCTACGTCTTTTAGTTTTCGCTATTTTCGCGATTGAAATTGCCGCGGCCGCGATTTCGATCGCGAAAATAGAGAAAACTAAAAGGTGTAGGGCAACGATTTAGGTGTCGTCAGAAAGAGGAGAAAGAGAGCTTTAAAATGATATCCATCAAGCCATAGTTATATTGTATTACACAGGACGACACTTTCCCCAGTGTCAGCAGCTCCATTTTGCTGAATGCAGCTGCTGACTTTGACAAAAAGTCGCCCTGTGTAATACAATATAACTATGGCTTGATGGATATCATTTTAAAGCTCTCTTTCTCCTCTTTCTGACGACACCTAAATCGTTGCCCTACGCCTTTTAGTTTTCTCTATTTTTGCGATCGAAATCGCGGCAATTTCAATCGCGAAAATAGCGAAAACTAAAAGGCGTAGGGCGGCGGTTTATATATCATTGGAAAGAGGAGAAAGAGAGCTTTAAAATGATATGCATCTTTCCATAGTTTCTGCACTGCTCGGAGTCCCTTTAATAATTTTTTTTACCCACCCTCCCTCTCTCCCCCCGCCAGCTAATGACAGTGGATCGCCTCTCTGCCTCCCAGGGGGACAGCCGTGTCACATGGCTGTCCCCAGTACAGCGCTGTCATAGATCGCAGCGTTGTACAATGTAAATAGACGGCTGTTTCGCCATCTAACAGTCTCCTAGCGACGATCGTCACTGGGAGACTAATGATGGAGCAGAGCTCATCACGCATCGGCGCAGGCGATCTCCTGCAAATCCCCGCCCCATGACTTGACGCCAATCGGCTTAAGGCGGGCCTGAGGCTGCCACCGCCGCTTTCACACCACTTGGCATGAGGCGGTCATTGGATGGTTACCATTCATGGGGGGGTTTTATAAATGATTCGCAGATCTGCTTCCCTCCCCCCTACACGAGGTGCATAGTGTATGTTTTTAAAAAATAATTATTTTTTTTTACTGAGAGCATTATTTCTGCAGAATGCGTGCATGAATCAGGGGAAAAAGGGCGCAGGGTTTTGTTAATAAAAAGATCATTAATATCCATTTCGTTAATAAAAATATTGTTAATATCCACCAATATTCTTCGTTTTTTAAATGGCAGATGATGTATAGTATCGTAATTGTAATAATATTTCCAAATGAAAATTATTAACGATAATAAAAACGGTAGAACATCTTACTGATATTTTACTACAGCTTAACATAACCCTACTCTCATGCAGAACCCTACCCCCCCCCCCCCCCGGTGGTACCTAACCCACAACGCAAACTAACAACGCAACGTCCCATAAATGTCACAACGCAACTCTATGCCCTGTTATCGTCGCATACAGTAGGGCATACAGGCAATGAAAAGTATGCTTTCAGGTCATTACTGAGCATGTGCAAACAGCCCACCGCAGCTAATAACGTGTATAGCGCACAGCATGCAGCACTTTCTAATAACGCTACACGTTACACACAAACGCAACGTGTGCACTGTGAATGTTGCACAGACTTAGTATTGCTGTGCGTTAGTCCACGTTAAAATTGTTTCTAACGTGCGACTTTAACGTCGCACTGTGAAAGAGGCCTGAAACCTCCCCTGGTGGTTTAAGACTCACCTGTGGTGCCTAACCCCACCCACTAACCCACTCACCCATAGGTAAAAATGTTTTGTTTTTTTTAATAGATGCATATGCACAGAGGGAGATTTTTCTTGCTCGGCAGTTGGAAACAGCCATTATTTTCCACCATTCAACAAGGCTCCCACAGTGTGATGTCATCACACTGTGGGAGGGGTTTCAGCACAGTATCAGCCATACAGACCCCCCTGATAAACTATTCCAGGTAAAGCTGTCTCGTGGGAAAGGGGGTATCAGCTACTGATTGGGATGACGTTCAGTCCTGGGTTACGGTTCCTCTTTAAGCCCCTGAAAGCCAGACTCACATGCAGAATATTAGTTCTGTGACCCGGGTCCACCTCTTCCACATTCCAGGTGTTTGGGGATAATTCACCATTTAGCCCTCTGTGTCCTGGGGAAGTAGACTGCGGTCTGTAAAAGGCATTGAGTGGAATAAGCTATACGTTGTATAGCAGCAGCTGGAGCTTGTCGCTCCTTTATGTCATGGCTGTAACTTCCTGATTATATATCATAATACCAGGTGCGGGATAGATTCACCGCGGAGATGGTTCCCGCTTCTTGTAAGCCGCACGTGCAGTGGGGGAAACAAGGAGGTGACCCCATTGTTACGCCTGTAAGTTTCTCCGGTGACAAGGAAACAAACAACTGTAAGGTTTATGGCAGTTTTATTCTGATGGAGGGAGTAGGGTTGCTCGGATACAATCAGTGATCACGGAATAGCATTTTTTCCCTATTCGACATTCAATCACGGATTCTGCCGTAATTCCGTGTAATTCGGCCGTGATCACGGAAAAATATCCGTGATTAAACCCACCGACTTTAGCGGTTAATACCAATGCCCCCTTACATGCTATACACACCATATTTCCAGGATATGTTAAGTTGAACAGTGGGAACAAGGGTATATTTTTTTTTTTATCAAAAAGACCTTATAGTTTTTGAGTAAATCGACTCAGCAGCACTGAAAAGGCCTGGTGTTTCTTTAACCGTTTCACAGCATCAGAACTTTGTTTCTCTTATACAAGCCTCATGTTTAGCTGCACAGAAGAAAACTGCCCGGGCTTTTTCCCCCTGATGTTGTGCAAAGCATGATGGGATTTCTGATGTTGTTGTTCTCGTTCTGCTGTTTTGGTGCAATTTTTTTTTTTTTTTACATTTTGAATTTGACATTTGAAGCCTAGAGTGTGCAGCTGGGAGGGGTAATCAGGACACAAGACAGTTGGAACTGTGTCTCCTGCTCCTTGTCACCTCCTTTCAACCACAAAGATGGCTGCCCCATGACAAAGATGGCAGCCCCCATGAATCACAAACATTTTCCTGTTCTTTTAAAACAGGGTGGGTAAGAGATTATATTACCTATCTATTCTAATTAACATAACTAATGTAACTTGATGACAGTATGTTTGTTTAGGCTGAAGTTCCCCTTTAAGCTGGAGCATCGTCTATATGCAGAGTGCCTCAGTGCGGGCATGATATTTGGGGTGGGGATGGGCATTTCCATGGAGAGAGTTCAGAAGGTTGACAGCCGAGGGAAAGAAACTGTTCTTATGTCTTGAGGTCCTGGTAAAGATGGATCAGAACCGGGGCCTTCGTCTCGAGGGGAGCTGACTAAAGAAGCGGTAGCCCGGGTGTGAGGGGTCGTTGGTGATCTTTAAAGCTCTGGAGTTCAGCCTAGAGTGGTAGAGGAGGTCTAGAGTGGGAAGAGGTCTCCCGATGATCTTCTCCGCTGATCTAATGACCCTCTGCAGGTTGAGCCTGTCGCTGGCGGAGGAGCTGGCGTACCACACCAGGATGGACGAGCATAGGACAGATTCGATTGTGGCGGAGTAGAAGTTTGTCAGAAGCTTTTGGGCCATACCGAACTTTTTCATTTGGCGGAGAAAGAAAAGTCTCTGTTGGGCTTTCCTCTGTGTTGAGGCAGTGTTGGCTTTCCACCTCAGGTCATTGGAGATAATTGTGCCCAGAAGGCGGACACTGGGGACTCTTTCTACTTCCTTGCCATCAATGCAGATTGGAGGCGGGGAAGAGGCGCGCCTCCTGAAATCAACGATCATCTCCAAAGTTTTCGCTGTGTTCAGGACCAAACCGTTCTCTCTACACCAGTGGCAGATGCTATCGACCTGGTGACGGTACTCCTTCTCATCGTCTTTGGTGATAAGACCGACAATGGTCGTGTCGTCGGCAAATTTGATTACTTTTACCGAGTCTGACGTGGATTTGCAGTTGTTCGTATACAGAGAGAATAGAAACGGCGACAGGACGCAGCCTTGCGGGGCTCCTGTGTTGGTGATCCTAGGTTGTGAGGAGATAGTGCCTAACCTGACGACCTGGGACCTGTTGGTGAGGAAGTCCGTGATCCACAGGCGTAGGGTGGGGTGGACTCCTAGCGCAGCGAGATTGTCTTGGAGTATTTCAGGGCTGATGGTATTGAATGCCGAGCTGAAGTCCAGTAGGAGGATCCTGGCGTAGAAGTCTGGTCTATCCAGGTGTTCATAGACGAGTTCCAAGCAGATGTTTATGGCATTATCTGTGGACCTGTTCGCTCTGTACGCGAACTGGTGCGAGTCCAGCAGTCCCTCAGTAGAGTGCTTAAGGAGGGGGAGCACCATGCTTTCAACAGCTTTCATGATCACGGATGAAAGTGCCACGGGCCTGAAGTTGTTGAGGTCGCGGATTCCCTGCTTTTTTGGGACGGGGATAATGGCGGACCTCTTGAAGCACATGGGTACTTTTCCTTCCTGGAGGGACCTCGTGAAGATGGAAGAGAGAGTAGGCGCGAGCTGACGGGTGCAGGTTTTTAGGCAGGCTGGTGACACTCCGTCTGGACCCGAGGCTTTCCTAGCATTTAGCCTTAGCAAGTGTTTCAGCACATCCGTCTCCCTCACTGACGGTGGGTGTGAGTTTGTAATGAGGCAGCAGCAGGCTGAACGCGGACGTTTGTTCGCGTCCGCATCAGCAGCGCAACCGCCCGCATGGTCGCATGCGGAACGCGGAGAAACGTCCACGTCCGCAGCGGTAGCACGATCCACCGTTCAGTCGCAGACCTCTCGGCGTACTCCACGTCGAGGCTGCACTCCTGGAACACCTTCACAGGCCTCATGGCATGCTGCTCGCCGAGACACCTCTCATGACAGTCTGGACCCCGTAGGGGCCGCGCGCGTGTGCAGTAGAGCCTTTTATACTCTTAGAAAGAGAGTCAGCTGACCAGCTGGTCAGCTGACCTCAGCAAGGTCCTTGAGCTGTGCTGCAAGGTCCTTGAGCCACGTTGTGATTGGTTGAATGGCTGGGCGGGCTGTTTGAGTCCAGCACAGTATAAAAGCAGGCATTCTGTCAGTTGCAAGTTGTCTGCAGTCAGCGAATACTTGTGTGTTAGCACTCAGACCCTAGTCAGATCCCAAAGTGTGCTAGAACCAGCTGGAGCTGGGGATCCACACTTAGCCAGATTCTGTTGATAGCCTAAAGTACTAATTGCATTGTATATTGTGTATGACCTTTTGCCTGTTACCTCATTATTCTCTTGTCTCCTGATTTTGTACCTCGCCAGCCTGTACCGTTACCGACTATTGGCTTGGCTTCTGACTTCCCTTGTGTTTCTCGATTCTGTACCTCTGCTCATCTGATTTCCCGTTGCTGACCTTGGCTTGACCTCTGATCTTGATTTCTGTCTGACGATTCGGTACTTCTCTGCCAGTTCTGATACCGAACCGTTTTCCGTTTGACTTCGCCCCCTTTAGTGGGTTTCCACTAAGGGTTTACTTTGCTGAGTTCTTCTTGCGGGGAACTCAGTAACTCCTCAGCATATCATTACTGTTGAGGAACGCAATTCTGCGTTCTTATCCTAGTCGCAGAATCGCACACACTGCCCTTCCTTCCAGAGGTCACCTTCCCTCTGAGTTAACGTCAGTGTGGTGGGTTTTCCACAAGTTATCTGTTCCTTGTGTTTTCCAGAGTACGCATAAATATTTGTATTATTGGTGATGCCGCAGATCACCATATAATCTAATATATCTGTATTACTAGTGATACTGCGGATCACTAATAATCAGAAAACTCTGAAGTGTATGCACCAATCACCACATTACAGTACTGCAGACCAGTAAAAGTAACATGGAGGGAGTTGCCGAGCAGTTGCAGACTTTAACTGCAGCAGTCGATGAGCTTAGAAACACCGTTGCTGCTCAGCAGGTCCAGATCAACCAGCTGACTGAGGCCTTTCAGAAACTACCGGCACCACTTAATATTCTACCCTCCCCAGCCAGTAGCGAGCCTAAGATGGCTCTTCCTGAAAGATTTTCTGGTTCTCGGTCCGACTTCAGTAATTTCAAAAATCGTTGTTTAGCCTATTTTCAGATGAGGCCCATGTCATCTGGTTCTGAGGTACAGAGAGTAACTTTAATTAAAACTTTGTTACAAGGGGATTCTCAGACATGGGCTTTCAGCTTACCTGAGGGTCACACTGCCTTATCTTCTGTGTCCGAGTTTTTCAAGAACATGGCCATCATATATGAGGATCCTGATTTAGCCGGCACTGCCGAGCGTAAACTCCGAAGCCTAAAGCAAGGCAATCGTATGGTTGAGGAGTACGCTGCCGAGTTTAGAAGGTGGGCGGTCTCAGCGAGGTGGGATCAGTTCACTCTTCTAGACACATACATGACCGGTCTCTCTGAGTCTATTATTGATGTCATGATAAGCCACCCTGAGCCCAAAGACGTAGATGCAGCTATTGCCTTATCGGTTAAAATCGATAGACGCATTCGTTATCATAAAAAGGGCAGGTCATCTGTGCTAGTTAGAGCGCCCTCTACTGTTGGTTCCCCTGAGGTTCCAGAGGAGGAGCTAATGCAGTTGGGGCACGGACGACTCTCAGTCGCTGAGAAAGCTAGGAGAAGGAAGGAGGGTCTGTGTCTATATTGTGGGGAAAGGGGTCATCGAGTGCAGAACTGCAGTAAGAAGGCGGAAAACTTGTCCGCTTAGGGATGGTTGGAGGTACCACCCTAAGCGAGCCAGTTCTACCTCCATGTCAGAATAAAATCTTGCTGCCCTGTTCTCTTCATTGGGAGAACAGTGACTTCCTTACCTCTGCATTTGTTGACTCTGGGTCAGCTGCCAACTTCATTGACAGAGACCTTGCTTTAAACTTTAACATTCCCATTCTTCCCATACAAAGACACATCTATGTTACAGCAATCGATGACTCTCCTTTACAGAACAAGACACCTCTTTGTCAAACTCCGCCGCTCACACTTCAGGTTGGAGTATTGCACACTGAGGTCATCCAGTTCTATGTTCTAAAGATGGCCACCTCATCCGTCATACTGGGGCTACCATGGTTGAAGAAGCATTCCCCTCAAATAGACTGGAAAGAGGGTCAATTATCTGCCTGGTCCCCCTATTGTCAGGAGAATTGCCTGAAATCTATTTCTGTGTGTGCTTCAGAGGTCCAGGTCCAGGGGGTCCCATCTCAGTACACTGATTTTTCCGATGTATTTTGTCCTCGATCTGCTGACAGGTTGCCTCCACATAGACCCTATGACTGCCCCATTGAATTGAGACCGGGTACACTGCCTCCTAGGGGTCGTTTGTACAACCTCTCCAGCCCTGAAAAGGTTGCAATGAAAGATTACATCAAGGAGAACTTGGAGAAGGGATTTATCCGCGCCTCCAAGTCTCCTGCGGGTGCAGGTTTCTTTTTTGTTAAAAAGAAGGATGGTGGTCTTCGCCCCTGCATAGACTACAGGCAGCTAAACAAAATCACCATAAAAAATCGATACCCTCTTCCACTCATTGATGACCTGTTTACTCAGATTACTGAGGCCTGTGTTTTTTCAAAATTAGACTTGAGGGGGGCATACAATCTTATTCGGATTAGAGAGGGCGACGAGTGGAAGACCGCATTTAACACTCCTGACGGTCACTATGAGTATTTAGTTATGCCCTTTGGATTGTGCAATGCCCCAGCTGTCTTTCAGGAGTTTGTAAATGATATTTTCAGAGATGTGTCTGGCAGGTTCACAGTGGTCTATCTGGATGATATTCTAATTTTTTCAAAAAATTTACAGGAACACAGGCAGCATGTAAAATTTGTGTTACAGAAGCTCAGGGAGAACCAGTTATATGCTAAACTGGAGAAATGCCTCTTCGAGGTGAAAGAGGTGGCATTTTTAGGGTATATAATTTCCACCTCTGGACTGGCAATGGATCCAAACAAAGTCTCAGCAGTTTTGGATTGGCCGCAACCTTCAGGCCTCAAAGCCCTGCAGAGATTTTTAGGCTTTGCTAACTATTATAGGCGGTTTATTAAGGGATACTCTTCAGTTGTCGCCCCCATGACCCAGTTGACCAAGAAAGGCGCTGATGCGACTAACTGGTCACCAGAAGCCATTGAGGCCTTTCAATCATTAAAAAGATCTTTTTGTTCCGCCCCCATATTGCGTCATGTTGACGTCACCCGCCCCTTCATAGTAGAGGTAGATGCATCGGAGGTTGGGGTTGGGGCAGTCCTCTCGCAAGCTTTTGGACCCGATAATAAGGTTCATCCTTGTGCATTTTTTTCAAGAAAGTTTGCACCGGCAGAGAGGAATTATGATGTGGGGAACCGGGAATTGTTGGCTGTTAAGTTAGCTCTAGAGGAGTGGCGTCATTGGTTGGAGGGGGCAGAATTTCCCTTTACTGTTTATACTGACCATAAGAACCTTGAATACATTGAGAAGGCCAAAAGATTAACACCCAGGCAGGCGAGATGGGCACTTTTTTTTTCCCGGTTTGATTTTATCATAACCTATAAGCCTGGGGATAAGAATGTTAAGGCTGACGCCTTATCCAGGTATTGCCAGAACCCAGGAACTCTTGAATAGGGCAGTCTGGTGGCCTTCTTACATGTCTGATTGTGAGGAATTTGTTAAGTCCTGCTCTGTCTGTGCCAGGAGTAAGTCCTCCAGGAAAGCTCCAGCAGGCTCTCTTCAGCCCCTGCCTTCTCCACAGGTTCCATGGTCTCACATTTCCATGGATTTTGTGGGTGAGCTGCCTGAATCTGAAGGTAACACTGTCATCTGGGTTGTTACGGACAGATTTAGTAAAATGGCACATTTCGTTGCTCTGTCTGGGTTTCCATCTGCCCAAAAATTGGCAGATTTGTTTATTAATAACATCTTTAAGTTACATGGAATTCCGGTGGATATTGTATCTGATAGGGGGGTACAATTTGTGTCAAAATTCTGGAGGGCCTTTTGTAAGGATCTGGGGATTTCTTTATCATTTTCTTCAGGTTACCATCCCCAGACTAATGGGCAGACGGAGAGGATCAATCAGTCCATGGAGCAATTTCTTAGATGTTACATAGCAGATGCACAACATCTCTGGACAAGATTCCTTCCATTTGCCGAATTTGCCCACAATAACCTGAAAAACGCATCCTCTGGTTATTCTCCCTTTCAGATTGTCAATGGGAAGTGTCCCAAGTTTACGTCACTTCCAGTCAAGGAGTCACCTCTTCCAGCTCTCCAGGAATGGCAGGGGACTTTCAGAGAGATCTGGGGGAAGGTCAGAGATAATTTGGACAAAGCTTTTTCTGTTCAAAAGAAATTTGCTGATAGAAAACGTTCCACTGAGTGGAACTTTATTCCAGGAGATTATGTTTGGGTCTCTACTAGACACATTCCTCTCAGGCAACCATCAGCAAAATTAGGTCCTCGCTTTATCGGGCCTTTTCCTATAGAGAGTAGGATCAATGAGGTCACCTACAGGGTAAAATTACCAACTAATATGAGATGTGGCAGGACTTATCATGTTTCTTTATTGAAGCCTGCGGTAAGGGTAGATTCTACTCCCCCTGCTCCTGTGGTAGTGGATGGGGAATTGGAATATGAAGTCCAGGACATTTTAGATTCCCGTTTTTCACGCAACAAGCTCCAGTATCTGGTGCACTGGAAGGGGTACGGGCCAGAGGAGAGGTCATGGGTTCCCCTTCGAGATCTTCATGCTGAGGAGAAAAGGAGGAGATTTCATGAGTTGTATCCTGGGAAACCGGGTGAGGCACGCCCGGAGGTCATGCCTGAAAGGGGGGGTACTGTAATGAGGCAGCAGCAGGCTGAACGCGGACGTTTGTTCGCGTCCGCATCAGCAGCGCAACCGCCCGCATGGTCGCATGCGGAACGCGGAGAAACGTCCACGTCCGCAGCGGTAGCACGATCCACCGTTCAGTCGCAGACCTCTCGGCGTACTCCACGTCGAGGCTGCACTCCTGGAACACCTTCACAGGCCTCATGGCATGCTGCTCGCCGAGACACCTCTCATGACAGTCTGGACCCCGTAGGGGCCGCGCGCGTGTGCAGTAGAGCCTTTTATACTCTTAGAAAGAGAGTCAGCTGACCAGCTGGTCAGCTGACCTCAGCAAGGTCCTTGAGCTGTGCTGCAAGGTCCTTGAGCCACGTTGTGATTGGTTGAATGGCTGGGTGGGCTGTTTGAGTCCAGCACAGTATAAAAGCAGGCATTCTGTCAGTTGCAAGTTGTCTGCAGTCAGCGAATACTTGTGTGTTAGCACTCAGACCCTAGTCAGATCCCAAAGTGTGCTAGAACCAGCTGGAGCTGGGGATCCACACTTAGCCAGATTCTGTTGATAGCCTAAAGTACTAATTGCATTGTATATTGTGTATGACCTTTTGCCTGTTACCTCATTATTCTCTTGTCTCCTGATTTTGTACCTCGCCAGCCCGTACCGTTACCGACTATTGGCTTGGCTTCTGACTTCCCTTGTGTTTCTCGATTCTGTACCTCTGCTCATCTGATTTCCCGTTGCTGACCTTGGCTTGACCTCTGATCTTGATTTCTGTCTGACGATTCGGTACTTCTCTGCCAGTTCTGATACCGAACCGTTTTCCGTTTGACTTCGCCCCCTTTAGTGGGTTTCCACTAAGGGTTTACTTTGCTGAGTTCTTCTTGCGGGGAACTCAGTAACTCCTCAGCATATCATTACTGTTGAGGAACGCAATTCTGCGTTCTTATCCTAGTCGCAGAATCGCACACACTGCCCTTCCTTCCAGAGGTCACCTTCCCTCTGAGTTAACGTCAGTGTGGTGGGTTTTCCACAAGTTATCTGTTCCTTGTGTTTTCCAGAGTACGCATAAATATTTGTATTATTGGTGATGCCGCAGATCACCATATAATCTAATATATCTGTATTACTAGTGATACTGCGGATCACTAATAATCAGAAAACTCTGAAGTGTATGCACCAATCACCACATTACAGAGTTAGGGTTAGGGCCCAGGGCTTCAATGGCAGATTGTGCAGGTGGCTGTGGGAGTCTTGCAGGTGCTGGATGGTTCTCGAATCTGCAATAGAAGTCACTGAGACTCTCGGCAAGCTGGGTGTGGCATGCTGAGGGGGGGCTTGTAGTTGGTGGCAGCCTTCAGCCCTTTCCACACAGCACGTGAGTCGTTTGAGGAGAGGTTCTCTTGCAGCTTTACCGCGTAGCCCTTCTTTGCGGACCTCAGCTCTCTGTTTAGGTTGTTCCTTGCCTTCCTGTATTCATCCTGGTTACCGGACTTATGTGCGGCTTCTTTGCTGCGTCGTAGTTGTCGTAGTCTTTTTGAGAACCACGGTTTATCGTTTGGATACAGTTTGAAGGTTTTTGTTGGAATACAGGAGTTCTCGCAGAAGCTAATGTATGAGGATACGTTGTCTGCCCACTCGTCCAGGTTAGGTGATTCCAGAGCCTTCCAGTCTGTGCCGTCAAAGCAGGCCTGAAGTTGTAGTTTAGCCTCACTTGACCACACTTTGGAGGACTTGGTGATTGGGTTTGAAGTTTCCAGGCGCCTTTTATAAGTAGGTATCAGGTGGATGATATTAACCACTAAGGGGAGCCCAGAGGTTCATTTTACTAGAACTAACCCTGGGCAAAGAAGTAATATTCTGGCTCTCTCCTTTTTACGGAAACTCTCTAAATTTCTTGGCGGCCACTTGGCAACTCGAAACTTCAGCATTCAAACCAGTGTCCGCCATGGCCAAGTTCAGTTGAGCATCCACCATGTCCGAGTTCAGACCAGCATCCGCCATGTCCGAGTTCAGACCAGTATCCGCCACAGCTGAGTTCACCGCTACGTCAGAGTTCAGACCAGCATCCGCCATGTCCGAGTTCAGACCAGCATCCGCCACAGCCAGGTTCACCGCCACGTCAGAGTTCAGACCAGCATCCGCCATGGCCAAGTTCAGACCAGCGTCCGCCATGTCCGAGTTGAAGCCGGCATCAGGCCAGCGTCCGCCACGTCCGAGTTCAAACCGGCATCAGACCAGTGTCCTCCATGGCCGAGTTCAGTCGAGCATCAACCACGTCCGAGTTCAGACCAGCGTCCCCCACATCTGAGATCAGACCAGCTCCCCACGCGTTACTTTAGACCAGCGTCCTGCCGAGTTCAGACCAGCATCTGACATGGCCGAGTCCAGACCAGCGCCCGCCATGGTTGACTTCAGACCAGCGTCCGACATGGCCGAGTTCAGACCAGCGCCCGCCATGGTTGACTTCAAACCAGCGTCCACCACGTCCGAGTTCAAACCAGCGTCCACCACACCTGAGTTCAGACCAGCATCCGCCACGTCCGAGTTCAGACCAGCATCCGCCATGGCCAAGTTCAGACCAGCATGCAACACGTCCGAGTTCAGACCAGCCTCCGCCACGTGTGTACATAGCTTAATGATGTGATGTGTGTGACATCATCTAAGCAAGTTGTTGCTACAGAAATGAAATCAGTCTCGGCTATTGAGGGCTGAATCTGCCGGGGAGACTGTTTGTGCCTGGCGCTCACGCTTCAACTGTATCTAAAACAAAACAGTCAAAGGATAAAAATATACAAGAAAAGCCTGAACATCTAAAAACACAGCAGCAACACAGATCCTTGTACATATCTTTCTGTTCGCTCCTATGTAACCAGCAGCTCCCTGAGGAACTAATGACAGATACATCTGTGGACACACACAGGCCAATTCTAAATATTTACCAGTACTACCAAAAGGCAATCCGTACTGTTAATCAATTATGTAAAAAATGTTTTGGTTCGATGAAACATGCATAAAACCAGTACATTTATTTCTGCTGCTGTAAGTAAGGGCCCAGTCACACTTCAGCATCTTGCTGGCGATTTCAGCAAAACGCTCAAACGCTAGCGCTGTTGAAAGCGCTAGTGAAATGAAACCCTATGGGCCCATTCTTACTTGGGCTATTCGCTTCAAATCGCCCAGAAATGCTAAACGCAAACGCGTAGCCTGCACCATTTTCAGCCGATTTCCCGGCGATCGCGTTTCAGTGCTATAGAAGCGCTAAACGCGATCGCGAAAAAATCGGCAAGTGTGAATGGTGATTTTTTTCCCGTTAATCGCGCAAAATCGCCATAGCAAAACGCTAGCAAAGGCACTAGCGTTCTGCGATCAGCAAGTGTGAATGGGCCCTAAGGGGTGGACAATGAGTTGCTAATCCCGAGTGGATGTGAATTGTATGCTAATTTCATGCAAATCCATGCAGTTTGGAAACAGAGCAATAAAAATAGCAACTGCTGGTTCATATATTAGCTGCTTGTATTTGCATAAAATTAGCATACAGTTTGCATCAACTGCATCACCATCGCTTGTCATAAAAGATCAACAGAAGTAGAAAGAAAATCAAAGTATGAAAGACGATTGATTTATAACAAGTGATTATCTATCTATCTATCTATCTATCTATCTATCTATCTATCTATCTATCTATCTATCTATCTATCTATTATCGATCATCTATCTATCTATCTATCCAGTGACGGCTCCAGCTTCTAATTTATGGGGTGTAGGGGGGCACAAAGGGGGCACGATGGCTGGCTGGTGGGGCCCATTTGGGTGATCAAAATTGATGTTTGTATGACGAGCTTTAGATTTTTTTTTTTTTGCCGAACTCAGGTGATAAAATTAAGGCTGACTAGTTCAGCACTGATAGGAACCAAATGTAAACATCACAAGCAGAACTCAAAGGCTTTTGAGCAGAGCAGATTGTCCAAATGATGGTGCTATTATGGAAGACAAGTTACCTACAGATGTACTTGGCTTGTTTGCTGGCATGCTTTAACCCTTACTTGCTTTCCTGATTTAAAAACTTTCTGAGTGTAAAGTACATGCTCTACTTTATTGGCTAATTTAAAAGCAAAACAGTAAGCTTTCAGCTAATAAGCCTTCTTCAGACTCCTGTTGACTGACAATGTTAGAACATACAATCAGAAGTACGGTAGGTAGAGAGATTTTTTGCAAATACAGTATAAGTGTCATCCAGATACATTAATTACAATTAACTACTTTAGGACCTTGATGATTGAAATCTACGCCCTGTTTTGATGGCTATTTGGCTGCCAGGGCGTAGATTTCAGTACACTGACACAGCGCGTTGTCACCGCTTTCGTCGCTCCCGACGATCTCGCCGCTGTCTATTGGCTCACTCGGCTCTGAAGTCTCTATGACGGCAGAGCCCTGTGAGCGGGTCAGGAGCTAATTTCATTGGTTCCTGACCCTGTCTATCAACGTAAGCAGCTCCCATTGGCTTACATTGAAAGGAAGGGTCAGGAACCAATGAAAGCAGCTCCTGACCGGCTCACAGGAACTCTGTCGTCATAGAGACAGCAGAGTGGGTGGCCCAGGTTCCTGACGTGTGGCGGTGACGGCGATTGCGGCGGATATTCATCGCTATTCCGTCCTTTCTTGTACCAGCGGTCTTTGGTCCATGAAGGGGCAGAGCCTGCTGGTACTTAAAGAGAAACTGTGACCAATAATTGAACTTTATCCCAATCAGTAGCTGATACCCCCTTTTACATGAGAAATCTATTCCTTTTCACAAACAGACCATCAGGGGGCGCTGTATGGCTGATATTGTGGTGAAACCCCTCCCACAAAGAAATTCTGAGTACGTACTCTTGGCAGTTTCCTGTCTGTGAACCTTGTTGCATTGTGGGAAATAGCTGTTTACAGCAGTTTCCAACTTTCAAAAGAGCAAGCAGCAGCTACATCACTTGCCAGCAGTAAAAATGTCACCATGTGATTAATGTCAGAATGTACATCAGGGATTTAAAATATTTTACACTGACTAAATCATTTATACATAATTATTGTAAAAATGAAGCACTTTTTTTTATTACATTATTTTCACTGGAGTTCCTCTTAAGTACTTAAGTGGTTAAAAAATTACAAAAGGGATCTTGCAACAATTGTGAGGTATTTATGGCAAACAGATAAGACTCTAGATGTACTTTATGCTTGCATAGACTCTGACATGGAGAGTTTTTTTACAGACCCTATCCTGTTTAGTGTATGCTGCCGGAGCCTGAAAACAGCTGACTGTATGTTACTGGGAAGGGGGCCAGGGGGGTGGGGGCACAGTGATTCCCGGGGGGAAGGGGGGGGGCAGTACCCCAGCATGCCACATGTAGTGCCGCCCATGTATCTATCTATCTCCTGACTGTCTATCTTTCTATCTATCTTTCTATCTATCACCTGACTTTCTCCTGACTGTCTCTCTTTCTATCTATCTATCTATCTATCTATCTCCTATCTATATGGTGCGATTTCTGTTTTTGTGAATTTGCATTTGGTGCACATCTAAATATGCCAGTTTTGGCATATGTTGTTGTGTTAACAGCTGTAGTACACGGCTCACATGAGGTCTTTTTTTTTGTCTTTTGCACCAGATGTGCGAATCGCATATGACGTACATCAACAGAAATGCGAGTTTTTACATTCCAAATGCAAATATAAAGTTAATGACATACAATTTCATGAAAATTAACTTAATCGGCATGCATAGTAAAAAAAAAGGAATAAGAAAATTTGCATTAAAATGCCCCCCAAAAATTGAATGTGAAAAATTGCAAAAGAAAGAAATTGAGATAAAACACTGTTGAAAATCATAGGGATGAGGGTGAAAGCTCCGCCTCGGGCACCACAGTCCTCCTCTAGGGCTGGCTGCATCCTGTTCAGAGAGTTCAGTCTATGCCCCGCCCCTTTCTAGTCTGTACATCATAATGATGCAAACTGAAGAAACAGACAGAGACCCCTCCTGCTGTTAACTCTTGCAGTTCTGGTCACTTTTAAAATAGATTGTTTTTCTGCAAAAACCTTTTTTTATTTTTTGTAATTACACTCAAAATTAAAATTTGCTCTACTGCATTGAACCCCTTAAAGGGACCATGAGCAGTCCAAAAAAAAATGAAATTGGTACTTACCTGGGACTTCCTCCAGCCCACCGTAGGCTGCGAGGTCCCCTGGCGTCCTCCTGGCTCCTCCCCCGGTCCCGCTGGCGGCTCCGTTACTGGCAACTTTCGGGCTGAAGGTCGGCCATATACTTCCTGAACGGGGACGCTCCACGTCATCACACCGCCATCTAAACGCGCATGTGCAGGACTGCCACACTGGCCGGCACGATGACGCGTAGTGGCCGACGTAATGACGCGGACCGTCCCCGTTCAGGAAGTATATGGCCGACCTTCAGCCTGAAAGTTGTCAGTAACAGCAGGGCTGGGGAGGAGCCAGGAGGACACCGGGGGACCTTGCGGCCTACGGTGGGCTGGAGGAAGCCCCAGGTAGGTACTAATTTCATTTTTTTGGACTGTTCAATCAGGATATGAAACACCATAAGACTCCTCTGAATCTCTGATGTCTTTTGAAGGCATATTTCCATCTCATCGAGGCTGACAGATATCATTGCTGACAGCAGGCAAAATTTTCAGATTGACTCCTAATTCAGTAATTAAATTGGCAGACACCTCGACTGTGCATGCACTTGGTGACAGTGTTTTGCACCTAATCCAATAATAATAATCAAATCGGATGCTCGATCAGCCACCCAGTCAGGGATCTATAGGCACCTTAAAGGACACCCGAAGCGAAAATAAACTAATGAAATAAATGATTGTATCTCTCTTCCTTCACTTAAAAATGACTTTTTAAGATATTCCACAGTTTTATTTTATGTTTAAATCTACTTTTTACGTTTTAACTGTTTTATTGTTTTTGCTCAATGACACATTCATTGAAGTATGCCAGAGCTAAAAATCTATGAACTGTTGACCCTTTTGATCTTTTCCCTGCTCTCAGAAGCCATTTTCTGCTAGGAAAGTGTTTTATAGTTGTAATTTCTTATCAGTGAGGGTCACACTGTAGTCACTTCCTGTCTGAGTCAGGACTGAGTCAGCCACTTACATACCTGATATTTAACTCTTTCAGGCAGAGAAAGAAAAAAAAGGAACACAGCCTAGTTATTTGTGTGCTAGGCATGGTACATACACATGTCTATCTCATCATGTCACATGTCACTTCAGGTATTCTTTAAAGGTGCTCGTACACCTAGCGGTTTTGTCAGCCAATCAACCAAAAGACATCTCTTTCTGATCAAATTTGATTATAAAGAGATCTGTTGGTCCCCATAAACACAATATCAGCCCCCAGCCACTGTCTCCCTAATGTTTTATGTCCCCCCCCCCCCCTCCCCCGGTGCCCATGCAGTTATACTTTACCTGTCTGCCGTCTGCGCTGAGTGCCCTCATTGTACTACCACATTTGCACCCCCATGTGGTTGCTGACGTTATAGCGTGTGTGACGTGGGGCCCAAATGTGGAAATAGGGGACAGGTATAATAAGGAGCACACCGATAAAAAGCACTAGAATAGGGAGACAGTATGAGGGGCACTATAATAGGGCTAAGTATAATGAAGAGTTCTATTATGGGGAGAACTATAATTGTAATAAGAAACACCAACGTGCACTGCTATGATAGGGAGTGCTGTAAGGAAGAAACATGGGATGGGGACACTTTCACAGACCATCCCCCTAGGGCAGCAGTGGATAGTGCTTTCGCCTTGCAGCGCTGGGTCACCGGTTCAAATCCCAGCCAGGGCACTATCTGCATGGAGTTTGTTTGTTTTCCCTGTGTCTGCTTGGGTTTCCTCCGGGCACTCCGGTTTCTTCCCACATCCCAAAAACATACACATGAGTTAATTGGTTTCCCCCTAAATTGTCCCTAGACTATGATGCATAAACTACACGATACGTACATAGACATATGACTATGGTAGGATTAGAGTGTGAGCTCCTCTGAGGGAGAGTTAGTGACATGACTATGTACTATGTACAGCGCTGCGGAAGATGTTGGTGCTATATAAATACTTATTAATAATGCAAAATAAATACTCTTCCTGCTCACGCTGGGTTCCTCCAGAGTAAGGAGGTTGAGAAAGGCAGCTTAGACCGTAGATGATATTTGAGATATAATATAACCTTAAATAAAATTGCCAACAATGTCTCCCTCTGCTTAGTAAGACATCAGGCAATAGCTGTAGATCTGTAAATGGAGATTATACACCCCCCCCCCCCCCCCATCCAGTCACCCGTTATAATTAACTAAAAACATACCTTAAAAAAAAGACTTTAAAAAGTCCCAAAATGTAAAAGCATCTAAGGTCTGCCATGTTCCTTATATTTCAAGTGGCCAACCACAATACAACCAAATATCATTCAGTCTTACAACTATTTCATGAAAACAATTGTACAGAAAAGTGAAATTAAACTTTTTTCTCGATTAACATTCATCCATTTTTGGTGTGGAAAACTTGATAGAACGCCTGATTGGTGGAAAATCCTTTCCGATCGATCTATAAAACCAATCAGATTGATAAGCTGAACAATTGATCCGTGTGTGGTCACCTCGGTGGGCAATTTCCGTTTTGCCCCTACACGATACAGAAAATAAGCGACTCTGATTACCGACAGACTCCTCCACAGATCGCCTGAAGTCAAACTTGCAATTATGTAACTGATTAGAGAAGACAAATAGATACATTTTCCATTCCACATGGATACAAAGTGACATAGTTGTGATCAGTTACCTGGCTGGCAGTTGGCGGTCCGCAGAATGCCCAGCGCAATCCAGAGGGCAGCGCACGCTACAGGAGACATCGCTGAGCCCCACAGGAGGATGCTGAGGAAGAAGCCCCCTTCTCAGAGCCCACCACAGTATAAACACAATCAGCTCTGCCTCTCCTCACTCTCCTCAGTCACACAAGTGGGGAGCCCATCAGTGGCTGCCTGTGACCAGTGCTGGGAGTGATCAGTGTCTGCCTGTGACCAGTGCTGGGAGTGATCAGTGTCTGTGACCAGTGCTGGGAGTGATCAGTGTCTGGCTGCATTGCAGGAGGGACAGTGTGCAGCCTCTGTGGGTCTGTCCAGCACTGTAATACTAGCTAGACACTCCCCCAACAGCCCTCCAACACTACAGGCTAACAACAAGATCTGTGCGGAGAGAAGAGGCTATTGTATGTCTAATATCTAAGTGTATGTTATCATACAGAGAACCTGCACCCAACACCGATGTGACATCTCCTGCAGCACATTACAGAGTGCATAGTCATGTCACTGACTGTCCTCAGAGGAGCTCACAATCTAATCCTACCATAGTCATAGTCTAATGTCCTACCATATTATTATTATGTATTTATATAGCACTGACATCTTCTGCAGCACTTTACAGAGTACATAGTCATGTCACTGACTGTCCTCAGAGAAGCTCACACTCTAATCCTACCATAGTCATAGTCTAATGTCCTACCATATTATTATTATGTATTTATATAGCACTGACAACTTCTGCAGCACTGTACAGAGTACACAGTCCTGTCACTGACTGTCCTCAGAGGAGTTCACACTCTAATCCTACCATAGTCACAGTCTAATGTCCTACCATATTATTATTATGTATTTATATAGCACTGACACCTTCTGCAGCACATTACAGAGTGCATAGTCATGTCACTGACTGTCCTCAGAGGAGCTCACACTCTAATCCTACCATAGTCATAGTCTAATGTCCTACCATATTATTATTATGTATTTATATAGCACTGACATCTTCTGCAGCACATTACAGAGTACATAGTCATGTCACTGACTGTCCTCAGAGGAGCTCACACTCTAATCCTGCCATAGTCATAGTCTAATGTCCTACCATATTATTATTATGTATTTATATAGCACTGACATCTTCTGCAGCACATTACAGAGTACATAGTCATGTCACTGACTGTCCTCAGAGGAGCTCACACTCTAATCCTACCATAGTCATAGTCTAATGTCCTACCATATTATTATTATGTATTTATATAGCACTGACATCTTCTGCAGCACATTACAGAGTACATAGTCATGTCACTGACTGTCCTCAGAGGGGCTCACATTCAAATCCCACCATAGTCCCAGTGTAATGTCCTACCATGATACTGGGGGCAGCTATGACTACCTAATACTGGGGGCACCTCTGCTTTCCTTATACTGTTGGGAAAATCTTGCTAAAGAAAAATGATTTGCCCCCCCATCCTAACTCACAATTTTACAGAATCCCCGAGCATCTGATGTTCTTCCTGTGCCTGTCTGTGTCTCATGGACATTATCTGCGCTGTGTCATTATGTTCTGGTCTCTCATTATCTGCCGGTTCCCACACACACATTATTGCTGGGGGAGCCTTATTTGGGTAAACAGGACAGAGAGGAGATGAAAGCTCTCAATAATGGCTTTATAGTGTGAGAGCATCTAATGGTGGAGGTCTGACTGCTGCTCTGTCATCTATTCCTAGACACCCTCCACTTCCTGCAGACCACTCTGGCTTATAACATCCTGCAGTCCTCTCTATACTGTATGTGAGATAGTGGACCCCACACAGGCAGTATGATGGAGTCCTGCATAGTACTGTTACCCTGGTCCCCGCAGCACTAGTGCCAGATACATAACTGGGCCAGGAAACTCTAATTACTCCATAGATCCCAACTGTCCTTCTTTTGGAGGGACAGTCCCTCTTTGGGATCCTTGTCCCTCTGTCCCACTTTCTTGCCCACTTGTCCCTCTTTCAGGACTTGATGTACAGATTTGTGAAAATATATGTAGTATTCTACTGAAAAATGAGCTTAATTGACTCTAAACTTTATTCTCATCTTTTAAATTGATATATTACTAATTTTCAAATGTTACTATGAAGGGAAATGAACCAGGATAGAAAGGACCAGTGTGGTTTGAATTATAAAACAACATATTTTTCCTGTGAAATCTTTATGGTTTGTGTGATTAGGGGTGTGTCAGGGGCATGGTTGGAGGTGTGGCAAGGGCATGGCTCAAGTGTCTCTTTCTTACCTGAAAAAGTTGGGTGGTATCGTATGCCAATGACTATGATTGAAGCTACTCTAAAGATACTCAGCGACATGACAATGAACGCTGCAAAGTGCTGCAGAAGATGTCAGTGACTGTCTGCGGACAGTCAGGGACATGACTATGTACTTTGTAAAGTGCTGCAGAAGATGACAGAGATATATAAATACATAATAATAATATGGTAGGACATTAGACTATGACTATGGTAGGATTAGATTGTGAGCTCCTCTGAGGACAGTCAGTGACATGACTATGTACTCTGTACAGTGCTGCAGAAGATGTCAGTGCTATATAAATACATAATAATAATATGGTAGGACATTAGACTATGACTATGGTAGGATTAGAGTGTGAGCTCCTCTGAGGACAGTCAGTGACATGACCATGTACTCTGTAATGTGCTGCAGAAGATATCACTGTTATATAAATACATAATAATAATATGGTAGGACATTAGACTATGACTATGGTAGGATTAGAGTGTGAGCTCCTCTGAGGACAGTCAGTGACATGACCATGTACTCTGTAATGTGCTGCAGAAGATGTCAGTGCTATATAAATACATAATAATAATATGGTAGGACATTAGACTATGACTATGGTAGGATTAGATTGTGATCTCCTCTGAGGACAGTCCGTGACATGACTATGTACTCTGTAATGTGCTGCAGGAGATGTCAGTGCTATATAAATACATAATAATAATATGGTAGGACATTAGACTATGACTATGGTAAGGATTAGATTGTAAGCTCCTCTGAGGACAGTTAGTGACATGACTATGTACCCTGTAATGTGCTGCGGAAGATGTCAGTGCTATGTAAAGACATAATAATAATATGGTAGGACATTAGACTAGGACTATGGTAGGATTAGAGTGTGAGCTCCTCTGAGGACAGTCAGTGACATGACTATGTACCCTGTAATGTGCTGCAGGAGATGTCAGTGCTATATAAGTACATAATAATAATATGGTAGGACATTAGACTATTATACTTCCCAACTTTTTGAGATGAGAAAGAGGGACACTTAAAGGGCAACTGAAGTGAGAGGTATTTGGAGGCTGCCATTTTTAATTCTTTTTAAGCAATACCAGTTACCTGGCTGTCCTACTGATCCTCTGCCTCTAATACTTTTAGCCATAAACCCTGAACAAGCATGCAGCAGATCAGGTGTTTCTGGCATGATTCAGACACTACTGCATCCTAATAGACAAGCAGGACTGGCAGGCAACTGGTATTGTGTAAAAAGAAATAAATATGGCAACCTCCATGTATTTCTCACTTCAATTGTCCTTTAAGCCACACCCCTGATCACACCTCTGTCACAACCCTAATCACACATACCATAAAGATTTCATAAGAAAAATATGTTGTTTTTATATAAACCACACTGGTACTTTCTATCCTGGTTAATTTTCCTTCATATTAACATTTTAAAATTAGTGTTATATCAATTTAAAGGATGGGAATAAAGTTTAGAGTCAATCAAACACATTTTTAGTAGAGAAATATATATATTTACATAGAAAGAGGGACAAAGTCCTGAAAGAGGGACAAATGAGGAGGAAAGAGGGACAGAGGGACAGTTGGGAGCTATGGACTATGACTATGGTAGGATTAGATTGTGAGCTCCTCTGAGGACAGTCAGTGACATGACTATGTACTCTGTAATCTGCTGCAGAAGATGTCAGTGCTATATAAATACATAATAATAATATGGTAGGACATTATACTATGACTATGGTAGTATTAGATTGTGAGCTCCTCTGAGGACAGACAGTGACATGACTATGTACTCTGTAATGTGCTGCAGAAGATGTCAATGCTATAGAAATACATAATAATAATATGGTAGGACATTAGACTATGACTATGGTAGGATTAGATTGTGAGCTCCTCTGATGACAGTCAGTGACATGACTATGTACTCTGTAATGTGCTGCAGAAGATGTCAGTGCTATATAAATACATAATAATAATATGGTATGACATTAGACTATGACTATGGTAGGATTAGAGTGTGAGCTCCTCTGAGGACAGTCAGTGACATGACTATGTACTCTGTTATGTGCTGCAGAAGATGTCAGTGCTATATAAATACATAATAATAATATGGTAGGACATTATACTATGACTATGGTAGTATTAGATTGTGAGCTCCTCTGAGGACAGACAGTGACATGACTATGTACTCTGTAATGTGCTGCAGAAGATGTCAATGCTATAGAAATACATAATAATAATATGGTAGGACATTAGACTATGACTATGGTAGGATTAGATTGTGAGCTCCTCTGATGACAGTCAGTGACATGACTATGTACTCTGTAATGTGCTGCAGAAGATGTCACTGCTATACAAATACATAATAATAATATGGTAGGACATTAGACTATGACTATGGTAGGATTAGATTGTGAGCTCCTCTGATGACAGTCAGTGACATGACTATGTACTCTGTAATGTGCTGCAGAAGATGTCACTGCTATACAAATACATAATAATAATATGGTATGACATTAGACTATGACTATGGTAGGATTAGATTGTGAGCTCCTCTGAGGACAGTCAGTGACATGACTATGTACTCTGTTATGTGCTGCAGAAGGTGTCAGTGCTATACAAATACATAATAATAATATGGTAGGACATTAGACTATGACTATGGTAGGATTAGAGTGTGAGCTCCTCTGAGGACAGTCAGTGACATGACTATGTACTCTGTAATGTGCTGCAGGAGATGTCAGTGCTATATAAATACATAATAACAATATGGTAGGACATTAGACTATGACTATGGTAGGATTAGATTGTGAGCTCCTCTGAGGACAGTCAGTGACAAGGCTATGTACTCTGTAAAGTGCTGCAGAAGATGCTGTAGCTGTATAAGTACACGTTAATTATAATGTAACAGTAAAAAAATACCATTTTCCTGACTGTTAAGAAATAGCATTATTGTCTACAAAGGTGAAATAATCCGTATGCTGACCTTACAGGGGGGTGATGTACCCCAGCAACTGCTTGCCAATTTGGTGGAAGGAATGCATGGCCAATTCTCCCACTAGAGACCCCTGTATGGGGGGAATGGAAGAGTCCGGCCACAGCAGGTGTTTCTGACTCTCATTGCCAAGTCCATTCATCCGGCAGGGAAGTCTGGCTGCTCATTCTACAGAAACGTAAACATAATGTAGATGTGGAACCGGCCTGAGGTTCCAGTTAATTCTGCGTTCCGCTGGTGTTCCAGAGGGGGATTTGGATGGAGAGGAGGAGAGCATCATATTGCTGTAAACTGATACTAACTCTGTACTGTATAATATGTATCCTTCCTTTGTTAATTGATGGAGCAGAGTGTTCTGTACATGCAGATAGGCACCCAGCAGGATAACAAGTTAGAACTCTTTACTGAAGAAAAACATGCAGAGATAGATAAATACACCACCAGCAGGAAATGCAGCCTTCTTAGAACAGAGAGGAACACAGAGAGAATACAGGAAATCCCAATACCATAGAGATCATCACAGCACATTAGAGACAGTGACATCTTGTGGTTGATTTACTATACTGCAGTTTAAAGTAATTGTGTTGATACTGCCGGCAGTTAATTCACAGCTTTATGTCATGTTAGGTATGTCATGTGACTTTGGAGTGTGGACCGGAGAATGGGAGAGGTAATAGGGGTGTGATCTGTGTCATGTGACTCCTCAGTATGCCTGTAATCTATATATAAAATCACTTGAAAACGGCTTGACCGATTTGAATGAAACTTGGTAAACAGCTCCCTTACTACCTGGGATGATATGTTCTGGGGGTCTCGCGTCCCCCCTGCCCGCCTGGGCGGAGCTACAAACAGCAAATCAGATTCCATCCATTCAAGTCAATGGAAAAAATGTAAAAGGCTGCCATTCTCACAGTAATCAAGCCAGAGTCCCCACACTTGGCACAGGTGGTCACTTGGTGCCCGAGGTGAAAAATTAAGGCAAAGTGGGTGGAGCATAAAACAGCCAATCAAATTTCAGGGTACTTATCCGTTAGCCGGGAGCATCCAGCAGGTGGCAACAAAACTCCACCAGACTTACATCTTTCCCTACTATCCATGGAGGCCTGGAGGGGGAATAGTAATTGGCGCCACCTGCCGGATGCGCCCGGCTAACGGATAAGTAGCAATTTCAGTTGTTAATTTTAAATGGGAAAATGTAAACTGCAGCCCTTCTTAGACTGTTATTCGCAGGCGTTTCAAACTTGCCACACTTGGCCACTGGGCAAATGGGATTAATATTCAGGAAAGTGGGTGGAGCCTACAACAGCCAGTCAAAATTCACCTATTGCTTTTCAAGGGGAATATTTAAATTGCGGCAATTCTTACACTGTTAATGGCAGAGGCCTCAAACCTGCTACAATCGGTCATGGGGGTTCAAATTCAGAAAAGGGGGCGGAGTCATAAACAGCCAATCATATTTGTTTGTATGGTTTTAATGGGAAAATTTCAACTGCTTCTATTCTCACAAGGACCCCAAAGCTCATAAACTTGGTCATTGAGTGACTGTATGTTAAGGTTAGAAACAGTGACCGGAACCAACAACCAAATACCTACTCGGTCTTCAGCTAATGAGTAATAAACACAATATGAACAAAGTACTGCTCATGTTTGTTTTGTAATTGATGTGAAAGAAACTTTTTTTGTGAAAGGTGCCCAGAACAAAACCTGTATCCTCTACTTTGGGCAATGTTCGTTACTGTTTTTCCACTATATCAGCCAAGATGTGTGACACTGGCACTGCTAATGTAAAAAGGAAAGAGACATGCTATATATTGGAGAATAACATGTAAATTGTGTCAGGTGGAAGCACTAAAGTGTCAGGAGCAAGCCCCTCCTCAATAGGGATGTTGGGAGCTCAGCTCACCTCCTCCCCCCCCCCCCCCCTCTTCATTTCAGTGCTAAATCTGCAGCCATTAGTATTCTGTGTAACTTACTTCTTTCAGGGCTCGTTTCCACTCGAGCGAATCTGCATGCGTTTCCTGCATGCAGATTCGCTCAACTAATACAAGTGGATGGCGCCGTTTCCACTTGTCAGGAATTCTGTGCGGCTCGCTATGCAGAAAAAATCTGCACAGCAGAGCCGTCAGAATTCGCACGCCGCACACCCGCACGCGAATCGTCGGTAATGTAACTAAATAGGAAAACTGCAAGCTCTTTAGTCTTGCGGTTTTCCCGGCGTTTCCGCGTGCGATTTCGTCTAAAAACCCATGTCAATGCTCGCCGGCATTGACATGGTTAAAATCGTGTCGTTAAAACCACGGGCGATTCCGCGTGAAAATTCGCATGGAAACGTCAACAAATCCGCAACCGCATGCGGATTCGTTGACGCGGTTTCCGCGAGCAAATCGCGCCGCTCAAGTGGAAACGTACCCTCAGTTTTCCTCATACGTGTTTGTCACTTGGATCACTGTAAAGTCCAAAGTCCAGGAATTCTGTGAGTTTTGTGCGTGTTTTAATACAGATTTTTGGATTGCGATTTTTATGCGCATACCAATTAAGTAAACCCGACATGAAAATGTATCTGATTAACTTCAAAACTGCATTTTCTAACAAAATCTGATTTTTATCTTTGCTGCTATTGAATCGCTTTAGGGCTGGAACCCACCACAAAACGCTATTGCTAATCTCAATCGCTAGCGTTTTGTATGAGCGGTTTGTAAACAATTTCATGAGCGTTTTCGGTAACGATTTTGAAAAGTGTAATCAATTTGCCAGCGGTTGTGTATCGATGTACAGTGTGCAGTAATGTAAAAACGCTTGCAAAATCGTTCTGTGTAGGTTTTGACGAGCGATTATGCCAGTATTTATATACTTTACATTACATTGCAGAAACGCTAACGCTAATCACTAACGCTCAAAAATGCTTCATGTCCTGCGTTTTGCGATTTTGTAATCGCAATCGCTCCAGTGGAATTTGGCCCTCCATTAACATTTGCTGAGCGTTTAGGGAAATCGCTAGCAGTTTGAATCACTCCCTAAACGCTCACACAATCGCTCTAGTGGGTTCCAGCCCTCAAACATGAATTGCACATTACATACGAAAAAAAGCAGACCTGTAGCGAGATTAAAAAAATAAATAACACAAAGTGCACAACAAATAAAAATGCAGGGAAAATGCAATGTTGATGAAATATATTACATGTGCAACAAATATGAATTAGTAAAAAGGCGCAATGCGCATGAACTGTGGGCAGCACGGTGGTGTAGCAGTTAGCACTCTCCCCTTGCAGCGCTGGGTTCCCTGTTCACATTCCAGCCAGGGCTCTATCTGCATGGAGTTTGTATGGCATCTGCATATCTGGAACACAAAAGGATTAAGATGGAATAGGGCAATAGGCAAGATAGCAGTTTTTTTTTCCAACCGCTGATGATCATCTGGCTTTTTTAGTAAGATTTGGTGGAGGCTAACATCCGCCAGGCGGCAGGCCCCTAGACTTTCTCCATGCCCTAGGCACCTGCCTATAGCACCTTGTGGATGATCTGGCCCTGATCTGGAAGATGTCAGAGCTATATAACTGCTAAATAATAATAATAATTAGTGTGAAGGGGCCTAAAATGTGTCTCTTTGCCTTTAGTAATGCTTTTCTCCGTCAGATTCTTTGCATTCTCCTTCCACCCCTCGTCTGGTTGCGAGACGACCCCGCAGGGGGATATGAAACGATGATGGAGACCGTACAGCGCTCTGACACGCCGCGTTTTACAGTCACACTTGAGCTGCGTTCGTTTTACGCTCGGGCGAGGGGTCAGAGTTGCAGAAGTTTATGGGGCTGTCTGTAAGGAGACTGTGTTGTGTCTCTGGGCTGCTTTACAACAAGAACGCAGCGGCCATACTTGAGGCTGCAGTAATGCGTCTCAGAGCGACGTGGAATTTATGAAGTACGTCTCGCTGACATGGATCATTGTATGCCTCGCCTCATGTGGAAGAGGGAAAAGTGAGGCAAGAACAGGCCTCTGGGGGGGGAAGGAATTGTGCCTGGCAGATGTCAGTGCTGCACTAATAAGTCAGACTCAAGTGACATATAACTGCTGGAGGAACATGTCGGTGGTTGTTCATAGATAACTATTATAGTTTAGCTCCCCCTGTCTAAACGCACTAAGGCTCCCTGCACACTGCAAATCCGTATTCTGATTCTGATTCCGATTTTCAATTGCGATTTTCCCTGAATACATTCAACAGAAAAACGGATCAAAAAACGCAGCATGCAGTAAAGATTAAAAATCGGAATCGGAGGTAAAAACCGATTAAAAAGCGGAATTGGAATCGGAATCGCTTGCAGTGTGCAAGAGGCCTTATATGGTTTTTTCTAGGTGATCTGCGCAATTTCCACAGCGACAACCAATGCCCATAACCAGTGATGACCGTAATCAGCTAATTACAATTACGTAAATGTTCGCAATTACGCCTATATGTAATTACAAAGTATAAATTCAATTGATTTTGTATAATCTTTTGTAATTACGCATAAATGTACGCGTAATTTCATGTTGACTTTGGCGGTGAATAGCAAATCCCTGATACATGCTATAGCTACCACAATTGCTACATGTGTTACGGAGAATGGAGGGTACAAGTCAAGAAGATATTTTTTCAAAAACGACCTTGTAGTTTTTGAGAAAATCGATTTTAAAAATGCAAAGAAAAATTGTTTTTAAAGAGAACCTGTAACGAAAAAAACCTCCCCTGGGGGCACTCACCTCAGATGGGGGAAACCTCCGGATCCTATTGAGGCTTCCCCCGTCCTCCTGTGTCCTACGGCGGCGGCGATAAAGCTCCGGGAACAGCGGGGATGTAAATATTTACCTTCCTGGCTCCAGCGCAGGCGCAGTATCGGCTCTCCGCTCGGAGATAGGCGGAAATAGCTGATCTCTGTCGGTCCGCTCTCTTGCGCAGGCGCAAGTCTCCTTCAAGTCTCCTGCGCCTGCGTAGTAGAGCGGACCCGACAGAGATCGTCTATTTCGCCTATCTCTGTGCTGAGAACCGCAACAGCGCCCCCGCTGGAGCCGGGAAGGTAAATAAATCTAGCTTGTCAGGCTTGTCGAGCCAGGATTGTGGGACACTTCGGGGGAGCCAGCGCTGGACTGCCTGCAGCTACAGCGGAGGGGGAAGCCTCATTGGGACCCTGAAGCTTCCCCCTCCCGAGGTGAGTACCCCAACCCCCCCCCCCCCCGGGAACTTTTTTTTTTGCTACCGGTTCCCTTTCAGCTCATTCAAATGACGGTTAAAAAAACATTTTTCTTTGTAAATTAAAATCGATTTTCTCATAAACTACAAGATCCTTTTTGTACAAATATTTTTCTAACTTTCACCCAATATTCTCCATAACATATGTAGCAATTTTGGTAGCAATAGCATGTCTGGGGGATTTGCTATTCACCGGCGTCACAAAATTACGCGTAAATTCATGCGTAATTACGAATGCTAACAATTACATACAAAATGAATGATGCTTTTTCCCCCGAAATTTTGCATTACAGTTATGATGAGTAATTGCGCGAATTACGATGTATAATTATGTATACGCGTAATTTCTGCTCATCGCTACCCATAACCATTATTTTAAAGCCCCAATAACCAACAACAACAAACAACACTGTAAAGGGCTTTTCTCCTTTAGGACTCAAAGTACAAACTTGTCAGTCGTTGTTCTGTAAATTTTGGTACAAAGGAAAAATTCTACACCCTGAGGAGGATTCCCATTGGTCTGTTAAGGGACCAATGGGGAACCTGGGCTGCACTTTTAAAGATGCCCCAACCAGAGCAGAATGCAGAATCCTCCACCAGGCAACCCAGGCAGGAGCCTGGGGCCTAGTGCGTGTCAAGGGGCCCACCTGCTTACCAAGGGAAATTGCCCATGTTGCCTCTATGTTAGCACCATCCCTGGCACCATATTTTCACGGAGTTCCCGTTTACAGTAAAACAAGCCTCGGATGAGATACATGTGTCCTTTTAACCACTTGAGGACCCACCCTTTACCCCCCCTTAAGGACCAGCGTTGTTTTAGATGATCTGTGCTGGGTGGGCTGTGCAGCCCCCAGCACAGATCAGGGTGCAGGCAGAGCGACCAGATCGCCCCCCTTTTTTCCCCACTAGGGGGATGATGTGCTGGGGGGGTCTGATCGCTCCTGCCTGCGTGTGGCTGGCGGGGCACCTCAAAGCCCCCTCCACCGCAGGATTCCCCCTCTCCCTCTCCTCCCTCCCTGCCCCGGAGATCGGAGGCTGCACAGGAACGGATCTGTCCTGTGCAGCCTCTAACAGGCTCCTGCCTGTCATGTGACAGCGATCCCCGGCCGCTGATTGGCCGGGGATCGCTGATCTGGTACAACGCTGCTACTGTTAGCAGCGTTGTACAAATGTAAACAAAGCGGATTATTTCCGCTTGTGTTTACATTTAACCTGCGAGCCGCGATCGGCGGCCCGCAGGCTATTCACGGAGCCCCCCGCCGTGAATTGACAGGAAGCAGCCGGCTGCTTCCTGATTAATTAGCCTGCAGCCGGCGACGCAGATCTGCGTCCCTGGTCCTGCAGCTGCCACTTTGCCGACGCGCGGTATGAGTGCGCGGTCGGCAAGTGGTTAAATAAGCCGGTATTTCTGTCTAACGTCCAAATGACTGCC
This sequence comes from Hyperolius riggenbachi, assembly GCF_040937935.1. Classification (NCBI taxonomy): domain Eukaryota; kingdom Metazoa; phylum Chordata; class Amphibia; order Anura; family Hyperoliidae; genus Hyperolius; species Hyperolius riggenbachi. The sequence goes on from NC_090650.1 coordinate 11,616,563, forward strand.
ATGAATGCCGGGCATCCAGACTGGGCAGAATAAAGATAATATTGGGGGCACGAGGTTTAAGGCTGGACTCCAGCTGGAGAAACCTATAAAAACATTCTTCCCCTAAACAGGTGGGAAATCAGGGTCATGCAGGAGTGACATCCGAACTGCTACACACCTCCTGCAGAGAGATACTGGCCCTTTAAAGGGACACATCTCTGCTGTACTCCATGTTATTTTCTGTTTCCATAAATATTATCCTAATGCCCAACAGCAACTCCAGATCATTATTATTAATTTATTTTTTAACAAATGTTAACTCTCACACTGCCAGTACATACAGTATATTTTTGAACAAAAAGATACACAGCACTGCTATGTTGGAATTGTGTTTATCTAAAGTGGTATAAAACCCAGCATTTCCTTTTTGTTCTAACATATTATTTACAGCATAAAATCTACTACCACTAAAAAAAAAAAAAAAAAAAAAAGAGCGGATTAGTATGCAACAGTTAAACACGGAACTTTGTTCTTCAGTGGAAGATCCTTGCTTCAGTGGAAAGCTGCTGGCCTCATCCGAAGAGGTGATACCATTATATTTTGTTTACATTCTCTTGTCAGATACATTTAGTAAATATTAGCAAACTGACGAAACTGAGCTGAGAAGTAGAGAGAGCTGAGAAGTGATCACTAGATAGATTTTAATATATAAATACAGCAGTTGTGCAACAAAATACAATAGCAGCTTTCAGAGCAGTTAAAATGTACTTTGGTAACTTGTAATTTGTTGACAGACAATATTACTTGTGCACAAAAGCAAACATGATAACTGTATGGGTAATAAAAAAGTAGGAAACACATTTTTATTGAATGTAATGTCAGCGTTTTATCCCTCTTTCATTTCTTGCTCAAATTGACATGTACCAAAGTTCACATTAGTCAGTAAGTCACATTAGTCAGTAAGTCACATTAGTCAGTAAGTCACATTAGTCAGTAAGTCACATTAGTCAGAGGATCCATGGTGTATGAATGCGGAAACACAGAAACGCCTTTAGATGACTATGGAAGCTCTAAGGGCCCATTTACACTTAATCAGTTGGTGTGCGTTAGTGCGCGTTGGTATGCGTTTTTTCCATAGCAGTGCATTGGGAAGAAGATTTCAGTTAACCTCTTGAGGACCACAGTGCTAAACCCCCCTAAAGACCAGGCCATTTTTTACTGAAAGGGCCACTGCAGCTTTAAGGGCCTGCTGCAGGCCAGGGCCGCACAACACAGCACACAAGTGATTCTCCCCACCAACAGAGCTTTCGTGTATTTTTCTTTCATTTTTCCCACCCTCCTTCCTTCCCCTGCCAGCCTATCACTGCCGATCGCTCCTGTGAACCCACAGGGGGACAGACGGTGTCACACGGCTGTCCCCAGTACAGCACTGCTGCAGATCGCAGCACTGTACAAGGTTTATAGATGACGGTTTCGCTGTCTAACAGTCTCCGAGCAGCGATCGCCGCTTGGAGACAGAAGGCAGGGTGGAGCTCCGCCTACCAAGTGGAGATGCGCACGCATCCGCGCATGCGATCTCCTGCAGTAGCCGGCCCCAGGACTTGATGCCAATTGGCGTTAGGCGGTCCTGGGGCTGCTGCTGCGGTCACGCCCATATGCATTACGTGGTCGTTAGGTAGTTAAAATGCGTTAAGTGTAAAAGAGGCCATAGGAAAACATGGGCATTACTTTGAAAATCAGTTTTCTTTCAGTTACAACTGAGAGCAACTGATTAAGTGTAAACTGTGCCTAAGGGTTAATTTTGAATAATGTTGGGGAAGCGAGGGGGGGGGGGGGGGACTTATCAGGGCTCCCAGTTGTTCCAATTGGGTTAGGACCAGGAACATAACAATAGCCCTTATGACATATAATTAACCACTTCACCCCGAAGGGTTTTTAGGGTAAAACAGTCTTAGCAGAAACAGCCTTATCAGTATGCTGACAGCGCGTACACACAGGCTACTGTCTATGAACGTCCGCCCAGCGGGAGGGTCTGACGGACCCATCACTTGCGGGCGGTATGGCGTGTGTACACGCTTTAACGGACCACAGCAATTTTCATCTGTTAGCGCTCTTCCCTTTTATTTGCCAATAACTTGTTCAATACTTATCACAACAAAATGATCTACACCTTGTTTTTTTCACTACAAATTAGGCTTTTTGAGGGTGATATTTATTTTCAGTAATTACTTTACTTTCTATGCATTTTAAAGGCAAAAACAAGGAAAAAAAATGAAAAAATACCCAATTTCTCCAATTCCATCCCCTATAGTTTTAAAATAAACAATGCTACCATACATAAAACCCACACATTTTATCTGCCTATTTGTCCTGGTTATCACAAGGTTTGAATAATGTCCCTAGTACAACGTATAGTGACTATATAATATTTGGAATTTAAGGTGTATTTTTTCTATGTTGTGGTTATCACTTCTCATTGCACACTACCAATGATAGACCTTTTTAGCAAAAATAGAAGTAATACACCCTCATGGCATACATATTTAACGAAAAAAACGAGGCCCTATAGTAACTACTTACAGTATGTATTCTCTTTTCGATTCTGTCACTTTTGTTTTTTTTTTACAAATGTTTTATTTTGGTACAAAGTATATGAAAATAACAATTTTATTGCTTTTCATTCAGTTTGCAGCGAAAAAAAATTCAACTGTCATAGGCCTCAGATCTCAAACACCCCAAATTCTATTCTTTCGCTTGTCATGATTAAAATGATACCCTATATACATAATCAGATACATTTTTGGCCACGCAATACACTGTTAACCATTAACAACACCAATTGATTTTTCAAGACCGTTTTTACACTAAAAGAAATACTGTACAGTCATTCTTTCTTAGGAAAGCCCATGGAGTGTCTGAACAGTCAAGAAAAGGCATAAATGTCACCATTCTGAAAACTAGAGACCCAGGCCTACTCAAATATACATATTTTGTAACATTTGTACTTATGCGGTTTTGCTAAAGTTGTACCATAACTTTGAAGATGGTATTTTTTTACAGTTTTTTCCAGTTTGGCAAAAAAAAAAAAATTCGAATGACTTAGGCCTCAGGTCTTAAACACCCCAAATGTTATTCTCTTGCTTGTCATGGTTAAAATGATACCCTATGTACACAATCAGCTAGCTTTTTGGCCACGCAATACAGTACACTGTTAACCATGGGCAGCACCAATTGATTTTTCAAGGCCATTTTATGCACCAAAAGTAATACAGTCATTCTTTCTTAGCAAAGCCCATAGAGCATCTGAACAGTCAAGAAAAGCCATAAATGTCACCATTCTGTAAACTAGAGTCCTGGGGCCTACTCAGATATACATATTTTTTTAACACTTAAGTGAACCAGAGACAAAGCATCCTCGTGTATTTTACCATATATATCAGTGGGAACATTAGAGAAAACACCTACCCTGCTCTCGGTTTCATTATTTACTGTTCAGATTGCTTCTTATCAGCCCAGATAATATCCCCGACTGAGCATTCAGTCTGGCTTTGCTATAATGACTCAGCTATAATGATCCCTGATCAGAGCCAGAAGGGGGCAGGCTTGGGCTTGAAAAGACAGCACAGAAGACAGACTCAACTATAAAGATTCCTGAACAAATCCAGACTGAATGCTCAGTCGGGGATTTTATCAGGGCTGATAAGAAGCAATCTGAACAGTAAATAATGTAACAGAGAGCAGAGTGGGTGTTTTCTTTAATGTTCCCACTGATATATATGGTAAAATACATGAGGGTGCTTCGTCTCTGGTTCACTTGCGGTTTTGCTGCAATTGTACCATAACTTTGAAACTGTTTTTTTTTTTTTTTTTAATTAAATTACATAGGCTTCATCTCTCAAACACCCCAAATTCTATTCTCTCACTTGTCACAGCTAAAATCATAACCTACAGTATATACATAATCAGTTAGGTTTTTTGGGCACATGGCAGACTGTAAACTAACAGTAGCACTAAAGGGCCTTTTTTTTGCACCAAATGTAACACTGTCATTCTTTCTTATCAAAGGCCCTGGAGTGACAGAACTTTTGATACATGTCATTAATGTTACCATTGTGAAAACTAGAATGGGATCACCCCCCCGGGATTGTTCTGCGCATGCGCAGTACAATATTTTCTCCTACTGCGCATGTGCAATACACTCACAGAGGCGGAAGCATGATTGAAGATGTGCAAGGCCTGGGCCGTGCAGTGGGTCTCTCGCCGGAATCGAAACGAAGCCACTGCGGGGACCAGAGGATCGTTCCAGGACGTCACGGGTACAGGGCGGCTGCAGGGGGCTGGTAGAAGCCCCAGGTAAGTGAAACTCTTTTTATTAGTTTAATTAAGGTTCCCTTTAGGCAGGGATGACACTAGACACATTTGTGTGTGTTTTGCCATGGACGGTAAAACGCGCACGATTCTCCAGTGCAGACGCACCTGCTTCAGCACCTGCACACTCCCGCACGTGCTCTTTAAAGAGACTCTGTAACAATTTTTTCAGCCTTAGTTCTTCTATCCTATGAGTTCCTATGCCTGTTGTAATGTGCTGGGGCTTACTGCAGCTCTTCCTAATTACACTGTCTCTGTAATAAATCAATGTATCTTTCCTCTGTCCTGTTTGTCGGGCTAAGGATTGATTGTGTGGAATGTGCAGGGCTGCTTGTGATTGGTAGAAGCGATACACACCTTCTGCAGGCCCCCTGCATACTCACACACTATGCTTAGCTGAGCCTATTAGAAGCTGGTTAGTTTGTTTGTAAACATTGTCTAAAACTGTTAATTACAAGCCAGGATTGCAGCAGGGAGTGGCAGAAACAGCACAGAGGGGCACAGGAGAACATAATGAATAGAATGGTATGCTTTTTAGTGTAAGAATATTAGAGTACAGATTCTCTTTAAGGCAGGGAACACACTTGTAGGGCCGTTTGCCCCTGCAATTTCCGGGTCTCCTTCGGCTTTTGCATTAATACTTAAAGGAAACGTTTTCTATGAACGTTTACGTATTTCCGCGTTTGCGGCATCATGTACTGTATGCAAATGTGTGCGTCATGCAGAAAAAAGCAGAAAGCTGTGCAATTTAAAAACGCGCAGAAGTTAAGGTTCTCTTAAGTTAGGGATTACACTAGACGCATTTGTACGCGTTTGTGCCCATTTTGCCACGGACGGCAAAACGTGCATGATTCTACAATGCACACGCACTTTAAGGCAGGGAACACACTTGCAGGGATGTTTTCCCTTGCGATTCCTGGGTCTTTGCAGTTTTTTTCCTTTGTGTTTAATGCAAAGGTTTTTACGTAAATGTTTCCGCATTTCTGAATTTGCACCAGCATGTACAGCATGCAAACATGTGTGTCGTGTGGAAAAAAGCAGAAAGCTTTGCAATTTAAAAACAAGCGGAAGTTAAAGAAAACCTGTAACCACAAAAAGTTCCCCTGGGGGGTCCTCACCTCGGTAGGGGGAAGCCTCCGGATCCTATTGAGGCTTCCCCCGTCCTCCTGTGTCCCACGCCGGTCTCACTGTGCCCCTCCAAACAGCGGAGATGTAAATATTTACCTCCCCGGCTCCAGCGCAGGCGCAGTATCGGCTCTCCTCTCGGAGATAGGCGGAAATAGCCGATCGCTGTTGGGCCTCTCTACTGCGCAGGCGCAAGTCTTCTGCAAGTCTCCTGCACCTGCAAGTCTCCTGCACCTGCAAGTCTCCTGCGCCTGCGTAGTAGAGCGGACCCGACAGAGATTGGCTATTTCCGCCTATCTCCGTGCTGAGAGCCGCAACAGCGCCACCCGCTGGAGCCAAGAAAGGTAAATAAATTCAGCTTGTGGAGGGAGGATTCCGGGACACTTCGGGGGAGCCAGCGCTGGACTGCCTGCAGCTACAGGGGAGGGGAAGTCTCATTGGGACCCTGAGGCCTCCCCCTACCGAGGTGAGTACTCCCCAGGGGAACTTTTTTTGTTACAGATTCTCTTTAAGGTTCCCGTTAGGTAGGGAGCACCCTAGACGCTTTGTTGCGCATTTTCTCATAGACGGTAAAACACACACGATTGTACAGACTATTGAAGTCAATAGTCTCGTGCGGGAAATGTGTGTTTATTTACGTTTTGCGGTTTTCCACGCATTTTTAAATACTATAACTTTCTGCTTTTTTTTCCACTTAACATGCACATTCGCATAATGTACATGCCAGCAGGCATGCTCATCACAAGTAAATCATGAGTTACCACGGTGGTTACCCGTGATTCAAATGAGTTGTAATTGCTGCAGCTGAGCGGCTGTATGTGGCGGGGTTAATTACCCATAATGCCGCCGTCCGCCGTGCGTTTCAGACGGCTTGCAAAAGCGACCTATTGGTCTTGGCTTGGAGGAGGAAGTGCGCCATGATAGCGAGGCTTGCAACACCACCAATAGGTCGCTTGCAAGCCCTTTGAAACGCAGGGCGGACGGCGGCATTATGGGTATTTAACCCCGCCGCATACAGCCGCTCAGCTGCGGCAATTACAACTCATTTGAATCACGAGTAACCACTGTGGATACTCGTGATTTACCCGTGATGGGCAAGCCTGCATGCCGTCAGAAACGTGGAAACATTTCTGGAAAAACGTACACGTTAAGTGTGAACGCAAAAGAGCAAATACAAAAGCGCGAATGCAAAAGCCGACGGAGACCCGGGAATCACGAGGAAAACGGCCCTGAGAGTGTGTACCCCAACAGGGGCAAGGTGAAAAAAAGATCTATTTACCTGGGGCGTCCTCCAGTCCCTGGCAACCTATTTGTCCCTCGCCGCAGTTCTGCCTCCATTGCAGATGCCGACCTCGTCAGGTCGGTATTGTTTGTGCCTGTGCGAGCGCTTGGCCGTGAGTGCTTGGCCGTGACGCTCGTGATCGCGCTCATGTGGCCTGGAGCATATTGCGCAGGAGTACTGCGCCTCCGCAGAACGCTCCAGGCCACGTGAGCAAGAGCCACACACTTGCGCAGGTGCAAAAGATGCCGACCTGGCAACGAAGCTGCAACAGAGCGGATCCTGGGGCGCTAGAGCTGCGGTGATGGACAGATAGGCTGCCAGGGCCAGATTGTCACTTTTAAAGTGCACATTAGTGTACATTAGTTTGCTCACGCTCGCGCATGCTCATGTGCCAGCGCGTCTGCACGAGCCTTTTTAAACACTGGATGTTTTAAAACGCATTGGTCCATTAACAGGGACCAATTGGACGTTTTAATACTACTGGTGGTCCAGTAGTGGTTAAGCTGCCAGGAAATTTGGGCACGGGGCAAGGCCGAAAAACTTCTCACCCTGCTCCTGCAACAATCCCGAAGGCGATAATTACTATTGCCCCTTCAGGTCGCCATGGATGGTGGGGAATGATGCAATTTGGCTTCCAGCTATTGCTGGTGGTCGACTTACGATGTTTCAATAATAATTTGGACTCCTTCTCTTGAGGGTGCCTAAAATACTGTCTGATCACTGTCTGAATTCTATGTGCCAAAATCTCTGGCGCTGTTTTTTATTTGCTTCCCCCATGACCCCTGCCATTGTGGGAGGATCAGCTAATCTCGGCACCTAATCCGCACCGCGCCTCGACAAGGCGTATCCACAGACCATAATGTTAAAAGGAGCACAGGGGTATTTCTCAAGAAATCCCTATATATTTCAGACGCTGACGACTGCAGGATCCCCACTTACGTGTCTTCCCCAAGTTGCTATAACTCGGAGGGGGAATAGTTTTTAACATTTTCGTGGTAGCAGGGTGAGCTGTCTCTCGGCTTACCCTGCGCCCAATTGAAAGATAAGGGGTAATGCAGAAGCTGCCTGGGGGCTGTAGAGGCCTGGCCTGCTCCTGTACGTAATGCAGAGAGCAGTGGAGTATTATACATGATCTTCTCCCAGCAGTGTGACAGGTCCTCTTCCATACACTTTGGTACAGCTCATTTCTGCGCTGTGCAGCCAATCATGCGGTTTCTGTCCCCGTCACATGACATGCAGAGACTGGAGCAGCATGGTGATTGGCGACACAGCGCAGCAATGAACTGCGCCAAAGGGGAGAGAAGAGGACCTGTCATGATATCGGGAGCTGGTAAGATATAGCGCTCTGGTGCTGCGTGGCATTATACACAAGAGCAGCCCCCCAAGATGGAGGTAAGCTAAACAGGATGAGGAGGGGGGAGTCAGGCAGATTTTTGTGGGGGAAAGGGGCTTAGTGCAGTTACACCCCTGGGCGGGACTGTCCCAAATTTGCATGCCCACACATCTACTGTCCCGGCCAGAAGTTTCCAACTAGTGATGACTGCAATCTGATAATTAGGATTACATGAATGTTCTCTTAAAGTGAACCAGAGACAAATCAGAATCAGAATCAGAATCTCTTTTATTCGCCGAGTGTAACAGGTGTCACACCCGGAATTATTTCTGGCATACACGGCATGGCAGGGAACAACAGTTTACAAGCGGCTGTTAGTCATACAGATACATTGATACAAGGAAAGACAAAAAACACAAATTTAGCTATGCCGCTGGGCAGGAGTGGCGAGAGTGGAAGGCTAGCGGGCTTCGCATGAGAGAGAGCGAGAGTTCAGGTGCAGTACAGCTTGAGGGAAGAAGGTATTCCTGTGCCTGGTGGTTCTAGTGGGGATGGTGCGGAAGCGACGGCCTAAGGGAAGCCGATTGAAGCGGTGCCAGCCAGGGTGTGAAGGGTCGATCACTATCTTATTTGCCCTGGACCACAGTCTGGAGGTGAACAAGAGGTCCAGTGGTGGCAGGGGTGACCCTATTATCTTCTCCGCAGAGTTGATAACCCTCTGAAGTTTGAGTCTGTCCCTTGCAGTGGCACCAGCATACCATACGATAATCGAGGAACAGAGGATCGACTCAATGGTGGCCGTGTAGAAGCAAGTCAACAGTTCCCGCGACATTCCAAACTTCCTAAGTTGTCTCAGGAAGTACATCCTTTGTTGCGCTTTCCTTTGAGTGTTTGTGGTGTTATCCACCCATTTCAAGTCATTTGTGATGATGGTGCCCAGGAACCGTACGCTAGACACCCTGTTAACCACAGTGCCCTCAATGGAGACAGGGTTGATTGTCGAAGGGCGCCTTCTAAAGTCAATAACCAGTTCAACTGTTTTCCCTGCGTTCAGTACCAGATTGTGTTCCTTACACCAATTGCAGATGCGTTCAATCTCGTTTCTGTAGTCATTCTCCCCATCATCCCCAATGAGGCCAAGGATGGTGGTGTCGTCTGCGAATTTAACGACCTTGACAGAGTTCGTGGATGAGGAACAGTCGTTCGTGTACAAGGAAAACAGGAACGGGGACAGCACACAACCTTGCGGGGCCCCCGTGTTGGTGGTTCTTTCCTGAGAGGAGCAGTTGCCGAGTTTAACTAGTTGTGTCCTGTTGGTGAGGAAGTCTTTAATCCAACCACATAGGGTGAAGTCGAGACCAAGTTGAGTGAGGTTGCCATGTAGGATGTTGGGGCAGATGGTATTAAAAGCAGAGCTGAAGTCAAGGAAGAGAATCCTTGCATAGGTGTCAGGTCTGTCCAGGTGTTCCATGATGTACGCCAGGCTGGTGTTTATGGCATCATCCGTGGACCTGTTTGCCCTGTAAGCAAATTGGAGTGGGTCCAGGCAGGCATCAGTGGAGCCCTTCAGGTAGGTGAGGACTAGTCTCTCGAAGGTTTTCATAATGGTGGGAGTTAGGGCCACAGGTCTGTAGTTATTTAGATCGGACAGCCCTGGTTTTTTGGGGACAGGAATGATCATGGATTTCTTGAGACAGGCGGGGACCTTGCCTTCTGCTAGTGATCTTTTGAATATGGACGCGAGGACAGGGGCCAGCTGGCTAGCGCAGCTTTTCAGGCAGGATGATGACACACCGTCCGGGCCTGAGACTTTCTGTGGATTGGTCTTCCGTAGGAGCTTCAGGACATCGGCCTCGGAGACCCTCACTGGAGTAGAGGAGATCTGGGAAGGCTGGGTGGATGGAGGGACCCGTAACATGGATGCCTGGGTGCTGGGATGGGAGGGATCAGCTTCCTGGGTGCCAGGAGGGGAGGGGTTGTTTTCAAATCTGCAGTAAAACTTATTGAGCTCCTCCGCGAGTTCTCTGCTAGGTGAAGCTTGAAGGGGTTTGGCTTTAAAGTTAGTGGCTGCTCGGAGACCCTTCCAAACTTCTCTCGGGCTGTTGGACTGGAGGCTGAGCCTCAGCTTATTTGCGTAGTTGCGCTTTGCCGCTCTTAGCTCCCGATTTAGTGCGTTTCTGGCATCCCTGAACTCCTCTGGGGTGCCGGATTTGTGAGCTTCCTCTTTGGATTTCCTGAGCCGGCGCAGCTTACCGTGAAACCAAGGTTTGTTATTCGGGAAGACTCTGAAGCTCTTTGTGGGAATACAGGACTCCTCACAGAAGCGGATGTAGGCAGTGACATTCTCAGTCCATTCATCCAGACTGGGGGCCTCCAGAGCAGACCAGTCGGTGCAGTCGAGGCAGCCCTGAAGTTGTAACTTAGCCTCATCTGACCACACTCTGGTGGTTCTGATGGTGGGCTTGGCTGACTCGAGTTGTCTTCTGTAGGTGGGGATCAAGTGGATAAGGCAGTGATCCGAGTTTCCCAGTGCAGCCCAACGATTTGCCTTGTACGCTTGATTGAGCACAGTGTAGCAGTGATCCAGGGTGTTCCCATTTCTCGTGGGACACGTGATGTGCTGTCTGTAGCGGGGCAGCTCCAGTCGAAGGTTAGCTCTGTTGATGTCGCCTAAGATGATGAAGAGGGAGTCCGGGAGGGCTGTCTCCCACCGTTGGATGGAGTCTCCTACTGTGCGTAAGGCAGATTTGGTTTTAGCATCTGGAGGTATGTAGACTCCTACAAAAACATAGGAGGAGAACTCCCTGGGTGAATATGCAGGCCTGCAGTTGACGAGAAGGAGTTCCACATCAGGGGAGCAGCTCTTGTGCAGGATGGTGGTGTTGGTACACCAGGCTGTGCTGATAAAGAGGCAGACACCTCCTCCTTTGCTTTTGCCGGAGAGAGCGTGATCGCGATCCGCTCGGAAGAGATTATATCCTGGGAGGAGGAGTGCATTGTCCGGGATTCCGTCATTTAGCCAGGTCTCAGTAAAGCAGAGGACTGGGGTGTTACCGCTAATCGGATTTTTACTGCCAAGCAGAATTTCAAGTTCATCCAGCTTGTTTGGGAGCGAGCGGACGTTGGCCAGGAGAAGCATCCTCATGTATTTTACCATATATATCAGTGGGAACATTAGAGAAAACACCTACCCTGCTCTCATTATTTACTGTTCAGCTTGCTTCCTATCAGCCCAGATAAAATCCCTGAATGAGCATCCAGTCTGGCTTTGCTATAATGACTCAGCTATAATGATTCCTGAGCAGAGCCAGAAGGGGGCAGGCTTGGGCTTGAAAAGACAGCTCAGAAGACAGACTCAGCTACAAAGATTCCTGAACAAAGCCAGACTGAATGCTCAGTCAGGGATTTTATCGGGTTATATGAAGCAATCTGAACAGTAAATAATGAAACAGAGAGCAGGGTAGGTGTTTTCTCTAATATTCCCACTGATCTATATATGGTAAAATACATGAGGGTGCTTCGTCTCTGGTTCCCTTTAACATTTCGCAATGAAGGCCATATGCAATTACAATTTGGAAATTCGATCAATTTAATGTAATCCATTTGTAATTTTGTGCCGACTTTAGCGGTTAATAGCAAAGCTCTCATACATGCTGTCATCAGCAATATTTGTTATTATGTTAAGGGGAATAGTGGGAATAAGTAAAGAAAAATAATAACTTCCTGCTACTGAGGTATCTGTTTATTTTTTTTTGATCGCCTCTGGTGTACTTTCAATGCTCAGGAGAGGAGAGGAGAGGCGAGGCTGGGATTATCGGCTGTCTCAGAACATAATTACCCCCCAGACCCCTCCAGATGAAAGACCGTGTAATAGTGTTTTTCCTTCCTCCGCTTTGTTGTCTGTGTGATGATGCCACAAAATGTGATAATCGCTCATCTGCTGCTCTGAGTCACACAGTGTTACACCAGATGATCACTGCACACTATGTCACAGCATGCCACAGACTGAGAGGAGGAATCCACAGTGACAATCGCTGCACACTATGTCACAGCATGCCACAGACTGAGAGGAGGAATCCACAGTGACAATCGCTGCACACTACATCACAGCATGCCACAGACTGAGAGGAGGAATCCACAGTGACAATCACTGCACACTACGTCACAGCATGCCACAGACAGAGAGGAGGAATCCACAGTGACAATCGCTGCACACTACATCACAGCATGCCACAGACTGAGAGGAAGAATCCACAGTGACAATCGCTGCACACTTCATCACAGCATGCCATAGACTGAGAGGAGGAATCCACAGTGACAATCGCTGCACACTACATCACAGCATGCCACAGACTGAGAGGAGGAATCCACAGTGACAATCACTGCACACTACGTCACAGCATGCCACAGACTGAGAGGAGGAATCCACAGTGACAATCGCTGCACACTATGTCACAGCATGCCACAGACTGAGAGGAGGAATCCACAGTGACAATCGCTGCACACTACATCACAGCATGCCACAGACTGAGAGGAGGAATCCACAGTGACAATCACTGCACACTACGTCACAGCATGCCACAGACAGAGAGGAGGAATCCACAGTGACAATCGCTGCACACTACATCACAGCATGCCACAGACAGAGAGGAGGAATCCACAGTGACAATCGCTGCACACTACATCACAGCATGCCACAGACTGAGAGGAGGAATCCACAGTGACAATCGCTGCACACTACATCACAGCATGCCATAGACTGAGAGGAGGAATCCACAGTGACAATCGCTGCACACTACATCACAGCATGCCACAGACTGAGAGGAGGAATCCACAGTGACAATCACTGCACACTACGTCACAGCATGCCACAGACTGAGAGGAGGAATCCACAGTGACAATTGCTGCACACTATGTCACAGCATGCCACAGACTGAGAGGAGGAATCCACAGTGACAATCGCTGCACACTACATCACAGCATGCCACAGACTCAGAGGAGGAATCCACAGTGACAATCGCTGCACACTATGTGATAGCATGCCACAGACTGAGAGGAGGAATCCACAGTGACAATTGCTGCACACTATGTCACAGCATGCCCCAGACTGAGAGGAGGAATCCACAGTGACAATCGCTGCACACTACATCACAGCATGCCACAGACTGAGAGGAGGAATCCACAGTGACAATCGCTGCACACTATGTGATAGCATGCCACAGACTGAGAGGAGGAATCCACAGTGACAATCGCTGCACACTACGTCACAGCATGCCACAGACTGAGAGGAGGAATACACAGTGACAATCGCTGCACACTATGTCACAGCATGCCACAGACAGAGGAGGAATCCACAGTGACAATTGCTGCACACTATGTGATAGCATGCCACAGACTGAGAGGAGGAATCCACAGTGACAATCGCTGCACACTACATCACAGCATGCCACAGACTGAGAGGAGGAATCCACAGTTACAATCGCTGCACACTACATCACAGCATGCCACAGACTGAGAGGAGGAATCCACAGTGACAATCGCTGCACACTATGTGACAGCATGCCACAGACTGAGAGGAGGAGTCCACAGTGACAATCGCTACACACTATGTCACAGCATGCCACAGACTGAGAGGAGGAATACACAGTGACAATCGCTGCACACTATGTCACAGCATGCCACAGACTGAGAGGAGGAATCCACAGTGACAATCGCTGCACACTATGTGATAGCATGCCACAGACTGAGAGGAGGAATCCACAGTGACAATCGCTGCACACTACATCACAGCATGCCACAGACTGAGAGGAGGAATCCACAGTGACAATCACTGCACACTATGTGACAGCATGCCACAGACTGAGAGGAGGAGTCCACAGTGACAATCGCTACACACTATGTCAAAGCATGCCGCAGACAGAGGAGGAATCCACAGTGACAATCGCTACACACTATGTCAAAGCATGCCGCAGACTGAGAGGAGGAATCCACAGTGACAATCCCTGCACACTATGTGACAGCATGCCGCAGACTGAGAGGAGGAATCCACAGTGACAATCACTGCACACTACATCACAGCATGCCACAGACTGAGAGGAGGAGTCCACAGTGACAATCACTGCACACTACATCACAGCATGCCACAGACAGAGGAGGAACCCACCGTGACAATCACTGCACACTATGTGACAGCATGCCGCAGACTGAGAGGAGGAATCCACAGTGACAATCACTGCACACTACATCACAGCATGCCACAGACTGAGAGGAGAAATCCACAGTGACAATCACTGCACACTACATCACAGCATGCCACAGACTGAGACGAGGAATCCACAGTGATAATCGCTGCACACTATGTGACAGCATGCCACAGACTGAGGGGAGGAATCCACAGTGACAATCGCTGCACACTACATCACAGTATGCCACAGACTGAGACGAGGAATCCACAGTGATAATCGCTGCACACTATGTGACAGCATGCCACAGACTGAGGGCAGGAATCCACAGTGACAATCGCTGCACACTATGTCACAGCATGCCACAGACTGAGAGGAGAAATCCACAGTGACAATCACTGCACACTACATCACAGCATGCCACAGACTGAGAGGAGGAATCCACAGTGACAATTGCTGCACACTATGTGACAGCATGCCACAGACTGAGAGGAGGAATCCACAGTGACAATCACTGCACACTACATCACAGCATGCCACAGACTGAGAGGAGGAATCCACAGTGACAATCACTGCACACTACGTCACAGCATGCCACAGACTGATAGGAGGAATCCACAGTGACAATCACTGCACACTATGTCACAGCATGCCACAGACTGAGAGGAGGAATCCACAGTGACAATCACTGCACACTATGTCACAGCATGCCACACACAGAGGAGGAATCCACAGTGACAATCACTGCACACTACATCACAGCATGCCACAGACTGAGAGGAGGAATCCACAGTGACAATCACTGCACACTATGTCACAGCATGCCACAGACTGAGAGGAGGAACCCACAGTGACAATCACTGCACACTACATCACAGCATGCCACAGACTGAGAGGAGGAATCCACAGTGACAATCACTGCACACTACGTCACAGCATGCCACAGACTGATAGGAGGAATCCACAGTGACAATCACTGCACACTATGTCACAGCATGCCACAGACTGAGAGGAGGAATCCACAGTGACAATCACTGCACACTATGTCACAGCATGCCACACACAGAGGAGGAATCCACAGTGACAATCACTGCACACTACATCACAGCATGCCACAGACTGAGAGGAGGAATCCACAGTGACAATCACTGCACACTATGTCACAGCATGCCACAGACTGAGAGGAGGAACCCACAGTGACAATCACTGCACACTATGTCACAGCATGCCACAGAATGAGAGGAGGAATACACAGTGACAATCGCTGCACACTATGTCACAGCATGTCACAGACTGATAGGAGGAATCCACAGTGACAATCACTGCACACTATGTGATAGCATGCCACAGACTGAGAGGAGGAATCCACAGTGACAATCGCTGCACACTACATCACAGCATGCCACAGAATGAGAGGAGGAATACACAGTGACAATCACTGCACACTATGTCACAGCATGTCACAGACTGAGAGGAGGAGTCCACAGTGACAATCACTGCACACTATGTCACAGCATGCCACAGACTGAGAGGAGGAATCCACAGTGACAATCGCTGCACACTACATCACAGCATGCCGCAGACTGAGAGGAGGGATCCACAGTGACAATCACTGCACACTACATCACAGCATGCCACAGACTGAGACGAGGAATCCACAGTGACAATCACTGCACACTATGTCACAGCATGCCACAGACTGAGAGGAGTAATCCACAGTGACAATCACTGCACACTATGTCACAGCATGCCACAGCCTGAGAGGAGGAATCCACAGTGACAATCACTGCACACTATGTCACAGCATGCCACAGACTGAGAGGAGGAATACACAGTGACAATCGCTGCACACTACGTCACAGCATGCCACAGACTGAGAGGAGCATAAATGAACTGTAAATCTAAAATTGTCTGCTGCCTGTTATACCTCAGCCCCTCATTCCTCGCCCCTTTTCATGTCCCCTTTTCTCCATGCTTTGGCAATTAGTGATGATCCTAAACATCAGTTACGCCCATACATAATTATGATTTCTAAAATCAATTGATTTTGTAAAATCATTCATAATTTTGCATAATTTTGGCGTAATTGTGTGCCAATTTTTAATAGCAAATCCCTTATACATGCCATTGTCACCAAAACTGCTACATGTGTTATGGAGAATACTGGATACAAGTCAGAAAAATAATTATTCCAAAAACCTTGAGGTTGGCTTCACACTGCAAACTGGCGGTGCGGCAGCCCCACCGCACCGCCAGAAACAGGCCTTTAGAGAAAACCGTGTTACTACGCGGTATTCCCCATCTGGCATCTGGCCAAGTAGGAAGTGACACTCACTTCCTGCCGGCCAAGCGATCATGTGCACAGAAGTGTATTGTAAAAAATAAATTTCTGTGCGTGCCTGCTGTAACATCCAGTTGCAAAGTGTTAAAAAAAACATAACATCGCCGCAGATAGCCGCAGAAACCGCACAGTTACGTAGTTTTAGAGCCGCGTCAGATCGAGGACTTCCGGTGGACCGCAAACGTAATGTGTTTCCCCCCATAGGTTTGCAGTGGAGTGCGGTGACACGCCGCACCGCTCCAGTGTGACAGGACCCTGTAGATTTTGAGAAAATCGATTTTAAAAATGCAAAGGAAAAATGTTTTTTTAAAGAGAGTCTGAAGCGAGAATAAATCTCGCTTCAGACCTCATAGATAGTAGGGGCACGTGTGCCCCTGCTAAACCGTCGCTATCCCGCGGCTTAACGGGGGTCCCTTCACCCCCAAATCCCCTCCGTACAGCGGGGGAGCGCTTCCGCATTGGGGCAGGGCTAACCGCCGCAGCCCTGCCCCACACGCGTCTGTCAGAAACGTATCTCCGCTTCTCCCCCGCCCCTCTCAGTTTTCCTTCACTAAGAGGGGCGGGGGAGAGGCGGCGATGCGCGTCTGATAGACGGCGCTCAGAGGCAGGGCTGCAGCCGTTAGCCCTGCCTCCAGGAAGAGGATTTTACGACCAAGTTTGCGACCAACTTTTGCGGGGGTGGGTTTGAGGGTGAAGGGACCCCCGTTTAGCCGCGGGATAGCGGCGGTTTAGCAGGGGCACACATGCCCCTGCTAACTATGAGCTCTGAAGCGAGATTTATTCTTGCTTCAGAGTCTCTTTAAACTCAGAAAAATGACAGTTTAAAGCCATTTTTCCTTAAAATTAATTTTCTCCAAAACTATAAGGTCTTTTTGAAAAAGTATTTTTTCGACTTAGGGCCGATTCACATGGACGCTTGGTGGCGTTTACCACCAAGCATTCGGGACTCGTCGGCTAAACAATCCCATTCAAGTGAAGTTTAGCATTGCGCGGTTAATGGCGATTACCGTAGATTGCGCAAACGCGGATTTTCGATCCCGATTTTGCACGCCGTTTCAGGTGACTCTGGAAGCCGTATGCGGTGGCCAGGGTCGCCTACCCGCCGTGGCTTCATGCGGGGACGGAAAACGCAGATCGCGACAGGAAGCCGACGATTGCTGTACCACTGCCCCTTGACGAGACGTCAGAGGACGACGCAGCTTCCGGCCGCCCGAAGCCCCCTGCCGTCCGTGTGAACCGGCCCTTATATCCACTATTCTCCTTAACATATGTAGCAGTTTGGGTGACAGTAGCATGTATGGGGCAGTGACGTAGCTAAGGAGCTGTGGGTCCTGATGCAAGTTTTACATTGGGGCCCCCCAAGCACTCTATACATAACAATTGATACAGTGCACCAAAACCTGCCAATGGCAACTACAGTGTCAGGCTCCCTGCACACTGCAAATCCGTTTTCCGATTCCGATTCCGTTTCCGATTCCGATTCCGTTTCCGATTTTCCTTGAATACATTCAACAGAAAAACGGATCAAAAAACGCAGCATGCAGTTAAGATTAAAAATCTGAATCGGAATCGGATGTAAAAACAGATTAAAAATCTGAATCTGATTTGCTTGCAGTGTGCAAGAGGCCTCAGAGGGATCCATCTGAAAATGGCGCCTGCGAATAATGGCGCACGGTGTTGCCGCTAATCCATTTGTCGCTTATCGCTATTTAACGTTAAAACCTTATCGTTATTTAGCGCTAACACAAAGAACCCTCTCTGTACCTATCCCTAACCCCTAAACCCCCTGGTGGTTTCTAACCCTAACCACCCCCCTGGAGGTGCCTAACCCTAACCACCCCCCTGGTGGTGCCTAACCCTAACCAGGTGCTAACCCTAACCACCCCCGTGGTGGTGCCTAATCCTAACCACCCCCCTGGTGGTGCCTAACCTTAAGACCCCTGGTGGTGCCTAACCCTAAGAACCTCCTGGTGGTGCCTAACCGGAACCATCCCCCTGGTGGTGCCTAACCCTAACCACCCCCCTGGTGGTGCCTAACCCTAACCACCCCCCTGGTGTTGCCTAACCCTAACCACCCCCCTGGTGGTGCCTAACCCTAACCACCCCCCTGGTGGTTCCTAACCCTAAACACTCCCCTGGTGGTGCCTAACCCTAACCACTTCCCTGGTGGTGCCTAACCCTAACCACCCCCTGGTGGTGCCTAACCCTAACCACCCCCCTGGTGGTGCCTAACCCTAACCACCCCCCTGGTGGTTCCTAACCCTAACCACTTCCCTGGTGGTGCCTAATCCTAAGACCCCCCTGGTGGTGCCTAACCCTAACCACCCCCTGGTGGTGCCTAACCCTAACCACCCCCCTGGTGGTGCCTAACCCTAACCACCCCCCTGGTGGTGCCTAACTCTAACCACCCTCCTGGTGGTGCCTAACCCTAACCACTTCCCTGGTGGTGCCTAATCCTAAGACCCCCCTGGTGGTGCCTAACTCTAACCACCCCCCTGGTGGGGCCTAACCCTAACCACCCCCCTGGTGGTTCCTAACCCTAACCACTTCCCTGGTGGTGCCTAATCCTAAGACCCCCCTGGTGGTGCCTAACTCTAACCACCCTCCTGGTGGTGCCTAACCCTAACCACCCCCCTGGTGGTGCCTAACCCTAACCACCCCCTGGTGGTGCCTAACCCTAACCACCCCCCTTGAGGTGCCTAACCGTAACCTTGACAGTGTTACATTAAATCCATTCACCGTTTTGCAGTTAAATAACGTCTGCAGTTTGGCTTATGTAGGGCACTATTGATAAATAACGTTAGTGTGTGCAGTTTTTCTTCTTTTTTCCCTGTGCACCATTATTATGCAGTACTAACGATAAACAGCGATAAGCGTATCTTTTTAATGCGGCGCCATTTTTATGCATAGGTGCTGTGCGCCATTATTCACTGATGCGTGTCAGGATGGGGTGCAAGAAGGGGATGGGGAACAGTTTGTTAATGATTACCACTAGCCTCTATACTGAGTACAGGACCCATAAGAGAGCTAATACTGCAGTTGAGGGAGGGACCTCCGGAGCCTCTCTGGCCCAAAGGCCCCGATGCGGTCCCTACCTCTGCATCCCTATTGCTACGCCCCTGTATGTGGGCTTTGATATTCACTGCTAAAGTCAACACAAAATTACACAAAAAACGAATGATTACAATTTCTGACAAAATAAAGTACAATTTTCCCTGAAATTTGCATTACAATTTCCTATTGTAATTACGAATGTATTTATTACACCTATGCGAAAACTGTGTTCATCAGTAAATTGGCAATTCTTGTTTGTACCTTAGTCATGCCAATAAAGTTATGTTTGATTTGATGGATAGTTAGCCAGTGCAGAAGATCAGCTCTGCGAGTGTGTATAGGCTGTATATATACGTTGTATACGCCGCCTCCCCCAATAACACAGACGCGGCATTTATTGGTAATCGGCAGTAAAGCCAGTGATTTGGCTCCAGCTGCTGCAGGAATGTGTGACTTGCTTGTAGCATTTAGAAAACAGATGTTTATATGAGTAACAAATGGCGCTGAGCGCTGGGAGTGCTCGGAAGAGGCTTTGAAGCAGAAAGCCAAGCGTTTAACTGACTGAGATCTGTCAGGCTGAGGCCCATTAAACAAACTGCCACTAATTTCTCTGCTAATTTATGCAATTTACAGGAGGCTTTCCATGACCAACCAGGAATGTCCGTGTGAACCGAGAGCGCCGACGCTGCGAGATCGTCTCCGATTGGCTGCACGGCCGCCGTGACAGAAGCAGGAAGATTGTGACATCTCGCTTCAGCTTACTAGTGATGGGAATACCGGTGTTCCAACTAACTAGCATACATTGACAAAACAGCATACATTTAAAGTGATATACCCCTTGTTAGTAGAATCAGTGTCCCCTTGCCCGCTCGCTTCGCTCGCTGGGCTGCGGGCTCGGTCCTCGCTTCGCTCGGACAACTTTTTATTCTAACTCTATGTCCACTTGGATAGTGGAGATTGCACATCAGCACACAGGCAGCTAACTGGGGTTGAAAAGGTTAATGCTGCTGATGGGTATTATGGGGTTAATGTATGCCCTGCATGACTTTGCACATGCTCAGTAGCATTTGTATGCTATTCTGTCGGGTCTACATGAAAAGGGCGCCGGTAAAAAAGGGCGCCTGGTGGAGCCCATATATATACCAACTTCGGCTACAAAAAAGGCGCCTGGTGTAGCCCATATGAACTTCGGCTACAAAAAAGACACTTGGTGTAGCCCATATAAAAACTTGGGCTACAAAAAAAACCAAGGCGCCTGGTGTAGCCCATATAAAAACTTCGGCTACAAAAAACTCCGGGATGTGTTAATTACTATTCCCCCTCCAGGCCGCCATGGATAGTGGGGGAATGAAATAATTCGGCTTCCAGCGCTTGTAGCCCATATACAAACTTCGGCTAGAAAGAAACTCCGGGATGTGTTAATTACTATTCCCCCTCCAGGCCGCCATGGATAGTGGGGGAATGAAATAATTCAGCTTACAGTGCTTGTAGCCCATAAAAAAACTTCGGCTACAAAAAAAAGTCAATAATATGGGCTACAGAGGGGCACCTTACTGTAGCCGAAAAAAATATGGGCTACAAAGGGGAGCCCGCTTGTAGCCGAAAACCTTGTAGCCGAAAAAATATGGGCTACAAAGGGGAGCTCACTTGTAGCCTATATCAAAACTCGGGCGCCCTTTTCTACACCTTGTAGCCCATATTTCCAGAAATAACATTGATGTCTATGGCGGCGCCCTTTTCATACAGGCAGCTCGGGCGCCCTTTTCAACCGATCCCCTGTCGGGTATGCTAAAATGTTGGAACACCGGCTCTTCTTAGAGAATCGGCTCTTCTGAATCGGCTCCCATTAAAGAGCCGGCTCTTACGGCTCTCAATCGGCTCTTCATTAACTACCACTAGACACCACTCAGAATCGGCGTAAAAGCCCCGCCCCCGTCTCCATGACAACTCCAGACTGCTTCCCTGACTGGGGCAATCCCTCCTGCTACAGTCTGCTCCACCCCATACACTCCTACAAGCTGCAAGAGGAGGACTACATCTCCCAGCATGCCTCAGCGCCCTTTATTACATAGCAAAGCAGGGCTATGTGGGGCAGCTGAGGCATCCATCGGCTCTTCTCAAAGTGGGAGTCGGCTCTTGTCGTTCGCAGCAAAGAGCCGGCTCTTAGAGCCGGCTCGTTCGCGAACGACCCATCACTACAGCTTACTAATATCCTGTGCACAGAACCTAGGTGATCAGTGGTGTAGCTAAGGAGCTGTGGGCCCCGATGCAAGTTTTACATTGGGGCCCCCCCAAGCACTCTATACATAACAATTGATACAGAGCACCAAAACCTGACAAGGATTTCCACAGTGTCTGAGGTGCAAGAAGGGGATGGGGAGCACCAAGGGCCCCAATGCAGTCGCAACCTCTGCAACCCCTATTGCTACGCCCCTGTAGGTGATTAACCTCCCTGGCGGTAAGCCCGAGCTGAGCTCGGGCTATGCCGCGCAGGAGGATTTCTCAGGGTCTGCTGGGGCGATTCGCCCCATTCAAAGTGCTGTGCGCGCAGCCAGCACTTTGCTAGCCGCGCACACAGCTCGATCGCTGCCGCTCTGCGGCGATCGCCCGCACGCAGCGACGGAAGAGGGCCCCCCCGCCAGAGCCCTGCGCTGCCCGGATCAATGAGTTCCGGGCAGCGCTATGGGCTGGATCGAGTGCGCATGACGTCAGGACGTCGGCTGACGTCCATGACGTCATGCCGATCGTCGCCATGGCGACAGGAGAAGCCAAACAGGGGAACGCGTTATATACGCGTTCCCCTGTTTGCTATTGATGCCGGCGACGATCGCACTAGAGGGCCACATGCGCCCTCTAGTGGTGTTTCATGTAGCTACCTCTCTGGTAGCTTTACATGAAACAAAAAAAATAAAATAAAAAAAAAAAGGATTTTTGGCCATTTTGAAAAATAAATTAACCGCCAGGGAGGTTAAAGTGGACCTGAACTCTTGCACAGGACAGAAGGAAAACATAGAGAAATGCACCCTGTGTGTATTTAGAGAGATTAGCCTGTCTGATACCCCCTCAACTGTGACTCATCACCACCATAATTTGATCTCTCAGCTGTGTCAGCTCAGGAATCTCCTCTGCCATGGCAGAGCAGCTAATTGGTAAGAACAGGACATTAACCCTATGTCTGCTTCCATGAAAGCAGGAAGTAGACACACTGCAGATTTATTGTAGGGTTTGTATCAGCTGTAACGAAGAAATGTTTTTCTTCAAAGCTTTCATGGAAGCAGACATATTGTTAACATCCTGTGCTTTCAAATTAGCCTCTCTGCCGTGGCAGCCAGCTGACACAGCTGAAGGATCAAATTACAACTTGTTATTAGACACAAATGAGGGGGAATTAGACAGGCTAAACTCTCTAAATACATACAGGGTGCATTTCTCTGTTTTCCTTCTGTCCTGTGCAAGAGTTCAGGTCCACTTTAAGAGCACCATATTGTCAATTGCCCATGGGCATTTATGGGATGGGATGGGAGTTTGCGGATCCCGGATACACGGAGGGGTAGTGGCAGACAATACAAAAACGAATCTCCCTCTTCACAGGCTATTTTTCACACAAAAACTTAGGGAGATTCGGATTGCCTACTGCCTGCTCCTCCCCTAGGTGTCCCCAGGTAGCGTGGAGGAAGTATCAGCCAGGAAGGGGGGCAGCGGGCACAGCAGTGGGGAGGAAGGTTGGACTCCACCCCTCACCTGGGTCCCCCTTCCGTGCTCCCCCTCCAGCTAGTTGTGTTAAAATCAAGCCAGCAGCGAGCGGGGAACTCACGCACTTCCTTGCGTTCCATCGCTCGCCGCGTCACTTCCTGCAATTCCAGCCTGTGTACTTCAGATCCATTCTTGATCCGTTTACATTCCAGTTTTTGAAAACCGGAGCCCTGACTCGGATTGCGTTCTGCAACTGCACCTAATGTGGACCGAGCCTAAGAGCCTCTGGAGACGCCGTCTGCACCTCTACAATGCTGGGCCTCTCAGCAGCTGAACAGCGTCTGAACCAATCACTGAAGTCTCTGAGAACTATTCTGTGCTGGGTGACTCCAGAGCTGCATTGTTAGAGAACCTTTCGCGCCCCCAGAACACAACGATTCCACTGGAGAGGGGGGACGTGCCTTGTCTTGCACAGGATGTCAATTAAGATCTGTAATTGGGTCGTTGAAGCTGAAATTGGAAGATCCAGGGAGCGTGCTGTGGGGGGGTCCTGTTTGAGTGTAAAAAGTAACACATTGGGCTGTCAACGGCATGACAAACGGCCATTGTGTACATGTGCCTCTACATGCCTGTCTCCGTCATCACCGCTGTCATGGTGTTCTGCTATCACCGTCACTTAAGTGTACCTAAAAAGAAGAAAAACCCCAGGGCTTCCTCCTGCCCCCTCTCACCTTCCTCCAGCCCCTATTTCGTCTTCCTTTAGCACCCCTCTTGCCTTCCTCCAGCCCCCCTCTCGCCTTCCTCTAGTCCCCCTCGTGCCTTCCTCCAACATTTAAATTATGTCCCTTTGGAAATAAAGGTGTATTTTTTTCTGTTTTTTTTTTTTTTTTTGTACCCTATCAATAATTACAAGCCTTTATTTGCTAAAATAACAGTAATACATCCTCATTACATACAAATTAAAAAGTTCAGACCCTAAGGTAACTATTTATATATTTTTTATAAAGCTGTCAAGGTTTATTTATATAAGTATTCATTTTTTTACCTTAGTTTTACTTATATGGGGCTATACACTATTCTGGAAGTGTTCGAACTTTTTTTAACTACTCTTTAGGCCCCGTTCACACTTGCGTTTTGGCATGCAAACGGACCGGATCTGGATCGGATCAGGACCTGATCCGGATCCGGTCCGTTTGCATCAGGCTGCCATCCGGATCCGTAGGGTAAAAAATAAACAAAATTACCATAAAATTGTTAGGGCCTGCAGAAGGTGCACCTGGTGCACCTGTAGAATCAGGTCCTCCGCTGCTTAGGCCTCACCTCCACCTCCGACATACAGCCAAACAGCTTTAGCACGTAAGGTCACTGCTGCTTCACTGCTGCCCATGTGTCCCCATCCGAAATGGCCGCTAGAATCCGCATAGGAAGTGGGGTAGAACGTCAGGTGTTTGTATCCTGTGTGTTCTGTGCATTCCGTTCCCCATAGGTTTCTATTTCCGGATGGTGCAGTCAGGATCCGGTGCGTGGGCCGGATGATCCGGACCCGAAAAATAGCGCATGTTGGAAAAGTGTCCGGAGTCCGGATCCAATCCGGCTCCGTTCTGTACGGAACGTACGCATGTGAACGTCCGCATAGACTTTGCATTGCTATGCGGAACGTACGTTCCGTTTGTACAGTATACGGTACGGATCCGATTAAGCGGATCCGGAGACAGGAAACGCTAATGTGAACCAGGCCTAATTAATTAATTAACATGCCTCGTGATTCAAGGCATGTACATTAATTCATTCATAGGCACTTAGATTGACTCGGGGAATACATGTTTTCCTTCATTAACCATTTCAGCCGCCCAGACGTGATCCTCACGTCCAGGTGGCTGCTCTGCCACGGTGCCGCGCTTCGGTGCGATCCCGCGCGCGATCACGGGCGCTCCTCCGTGTCCCTGGGCTGTCCCCCGGTAGCCCTGGGATCAGTAAACTGGAACATGGTTCCCATTCACCGATCCATGTCCCCAGCAGAAGAACCAATGATCTCTTACCAGAGGCCGCAGTCTTTCTACAACAAAAAGTTTCCCTGTCCTCCTTATGCTACCGGTTAGCGAGAAGCACAAGATTAAAAAAAAAAACTCAAGGTGGCCATCTTGTGGCCAAATAGTAAAACTACATTTACAAACATTTTTGAAGGGAATTTACACAGATTTTAACATTTAAAATTAACTGTTTATTTCCCACACCAAACTATTACCCAAATAAAATTTTTAATAGAAAAAAAAATTACAATAAAAAAAAACAAACAAAACAAACATAAATAGTTACCTAAGGGTCTGAACTTTTTAAATATGCATGTGAAGGGGGTATACTACAAACATTTTTAAAATTGTAAGCTTGTAAATAGTGATGGACGTAAAACGGAAAAAATGCACCTTTATTTCCAAATAAAATATTGGCGCCATACATTGTGATAGGGACAAACTTTAAATGGTGTCATAACCGAGACAAACGGGCAAATAAAATACATAGGTTTTAATTATGGTAGCATGGATTATTTTAAAGCTATAATGGCTGAAAACCTGAGAAATAATGATTTTTTTTTCCTTTTTTTTCTTATTAATCCTGTTAAAATGCATTTATAAAAAAAATAATTCTTAGCAAAATGTACCACCCAAAGAAAGCCTAATTAGTGGCAGAAAAAAACAAGATATAGATCAATAACTTGTGAAAGCAGTAGGGTATTGTACCGTGTAAGCCATCAGTAAAAGCAATAAGTTTTAAATCAGGATGATACCATTTATTGGCTTACTAAAAATGAATAAAAATAAGCAAGCTTTCGGCCTTGCAGCCTTCGTCGGGCTTATATCCTGTTAGTTTGCAGGCTGGTGGTACAGACAGCTATGTACATGCAACATCAAAAGGGAAAACAGATATTTTTTCAAGCATAAATACATGTCATTAAGATGCCTTAATTCAAACAACCTCTAACCCCATTTAGATGGTCTGTTTGAATTAAGGCATCTTTATGACATGTATTTATGCTTAAAAAAATATCTGTTTTCCCTTTTGATGTTGCATGTATATAGCTGTCTGTACCACCAGCCTGCAAACTAACAGGATATAAGCCCGACGAAGGCTGTAAGGCCGAAAGCTTGCTTATTTTTTTTCATTTTTAGTTAGCCAATAAATGGTATGATTTAAAACTTCTTGTTTTAACTTGTGAAAAGTAGTGATGACATTATTAGCGAATGAATGGGAGGTGAAAATTGCTCTGATGCATAAGGTGAAAAATCCCAGCGGGCTAAAATGGTTAATCGCCGCCATGTAAATCCTGCCCTGAATGAACGTCGGGAGCGCGCGCATGCGTGCGCACCCACAGCAACAACACTGGACGTATATATGCATCCAGTTGGAGGTACAGCTGCTCAGACTGGACAGATATTTTTGTCCATCCAGTTTAAGTTAAGTGGTTCTGGTGAATTATAAGAAAATAACACATAGGCTAATGGTGTAAAGTTTTTACAATTTTTTTCCCCCAACTTTTATAAATCTAACTTTCAAGAATTATAATTTTAAAGAAATAATCATCATAATTTTTGAAATTTTTTTGTATTACTCAATCTGAAAAATACATGAGTTATGTAAATAGCTTGTGTACTGGCTACAAGTGGTTAAGTAGAGGTGTGTTTTAAGACAGCACTTTGTAGAGTGACAGAATTAATCTTAATGCACAGATGGTATCGGCGTTCTTTTTGCGAGATCTCACGACAGTTCTCTGCGACGAGGTTTTTAAAGCACTAATGCGTTCAAGTCCTCTAAGCCAGACTACTAAGAGTTCCAAGACAGAATATCCCTTTCCAAAATGTGGATTTGATTTGAGTAATTCTCTTAGTTCATCCCCAGGGAAGGGGAGGCCAAGAGGTTACCTTCGCCCTCACAGGTCTTTTTCTTCTCTAATAAAGAAGTACTATTGACATTTGCATGTAGACAAAGACATTTATAAGTGCTAGTCTTCACTTACACTATTGTTAAAGGTGCCACTGGGAGAACAATGGGGTCTGGCTAGTGAAAAACTAACTAAGTTAAAATTTCAACATAAAAGGCTTAGCGGATGCGATTTCTAGCAGACCCCAGCTCTGACTGTTCAGTGTTCTATAGATTGAGGACGCCGCAGTCCAGGGTGACATATCCGCAGCATCTACCACCTGGGAGGCAGAAGTAGTAAATTAATTTCCTGCCCACAGAAGTGCTGTTCCTCTTCTGTTTCCTGAGAATGACACAGATAGTATCTCGTATGCCCTGTGACTCCAGAGGAAAGCTACAACCCACATCAGACAAGGCCAGACTGTCAGACACACAGAGGTCCCACACAGAGGTCCACTGCCTTCAATTAGGTGGCACCTGGAGGGGGGTATAACTTGCTGCTGTCTGTGATGGTGGTGGAGAGACACAGGCATCCCTGCAAATAGCCCCCGAGCTCAAACTTCCACCATTTTCCAGTGCCACTTGCACCCTAATTGTTTGTTTCGGGGACACAGGGGCATACAAAAAACAAACTATTATCCAAAGTGGAACATTGCAGCCTTCCAGCCAGTGGCCAACTACTTACAAAAGGCTACTGAAACAAAAGAGACAATATACAAAGTGTGACGCAAAAGACCTGACTAGCAGAAGCATCTCCTCTCATCTCTAAGCATCTCCAGTGGGTGATACAAGTCAAGAATGAAAATTTGCAAATAAGTCAACATCAACCTAAAATGATACAATTCCAAAGAAAAATCAAAAAGGCGAGTTTCTGGTGCAGAAAACAAGCAGCTAAATGTACAGAAGAGAATTAGAAGGCAGTGTGAAAAGTAGCAATGGTCATGTCTAAGAGAACTCACGGAGAAGCATGTGATCAATGTGGTCAGGTGATTCCCAGGTTGAGCTGAACCCATACATAGATTTGCTAAATTCCAACATCTTGGTGTTCTGGACTACATATAAATAATGTTATGGGAATATAACTTAAACAGACATGTATGTATATTGATTTTTCTATCTTAAAGACAAGAAATACTGTTTTCTTTTATTAGTATGTACAGAGTGTATGTAATGTAGATTGCTTTTCTTTAAAGTTATAAGACTTATTATTGAAGTCTGTTATTGTAAAAAATTTCAAAAACTGTTCAATAAAAACCTATTGAAATATAGATGTGTAAGTCTCTGATTAGTGATGGTCATGTCTAGGAGAAGTCACGGAGAAGCATGTGATCAGTGTGGTCAGGTGATAGATATGTAAGTCTCTGATTAGTGATGGTTATGTGTAGGAAAAATCATGGCGAAGCATGTGATCAATGTGGTCAGGTGATAGATGTGTAAGTCTCTGATTAGTGATGGTCATGCCTAGGAGAACTCACGGAGAAGCATGTGATCAGTCTGGTCAGGTGACAGATATGTAAGTCTCTGATTAGTGATGGCAATGTCTAGGAGAAGTCATGGAGAAGCATGTGATCAGTGTGGTCAGGTGATAGATGTGTAAGTCTCTGATTAGTGATGGTCATGTCTAGGAGAAGTCATGGAGAAGCATGTGATCAGTGTGGTCAGGTGATAGCTATGTAAGTCTCTGATTAGTGATGGTCATGTCTAGGAGAAGTCATGGAGAAGCATGTGATCAGTGTGGTCAGGTGATAGCTATGTAAGTCTCTGATTAGTGATGGTCGTGTCTAGAAGAAGTCATGGAGAAGCATGTGATCAGTGTGGTCAGGTGATAGATATGTAAGTCTCTGATTAGTGATGGTCATGTCTAGGAGAGGTCATGGAGAAGCATGTGATCAGTGTGGTCAGGTGATAGTTATGTAAGTCTCTGATTAGTGATGGTCATGTCTAGGAGAAGTCATGGAGAAGCATGTGATCAGTGTGGTCAGGTGATAGATGTGTAAGTCTCTGATTAGTGATGGGCATGTCTAGGAGAAGTCATGGAGAAGCATGTGATCAGTCTGGTCAGGTGATAGATATGTAAGTCTCTGATTAGTGATGGTCGTGTCTAGGAGAAGTCATGGAGAAGCATGTGATCAGTCTGGTCAGGTGATAGATATGTAAGTCTCTGATTAGTGATGGTCGTGTCTAGGAGAAGTCATGGAGAAGCATGTGATCAGTGTGGTCAGGTGATAGCTATGTAAGTCTCTGATTAGTGATGATCATGTCTAGGAGAAGTCATGGAGAAGCATGTGATCAGTGTGGTTAGGTGATAGATGTGTAAGTCTCTGATTAGTGATGGTAATGTCTAGGAGAAGTCATGGAGAAGCATGTGATCAGTTTGGTCAGGTGATAGATATGTGGGTCCCACGGTTACAATCCCAGCCAGGGCGCTATCTGCAAGGAGTTTGTGTGTTCTCCCTGTGTCTGCGTGGGTTTCCTCTGGGCACTCTGGTTTCCTACCACATCCCAAAGACATACAGATAAGTTAATTGTCTTCCCCTAAATTGCCCCTAGACTATGATACATACACTGCACCATACATACCAAGGCGTATGACTATGGCAGGGATTAGATTGTGAGCTCCTCTGAGGGACAATTAAGTGACAAGACAATATACTCTGTACAGCGCTGCAGAAGATGTTGGTGCTATATAAATAATAATATTATGTATTTATTACTGCGCCGAAACTCGATCTCCCTGGTTGTCAAGTACCGTTGTTTAGATTGGACTTCCTCCCCATAAAACACAAGTGGAATCTGCGGTGAAGTCCAGCGACGTTCCGGACTAACGGAACAGCATAAACATTACATCGGAATCCGATAGAATGTTTGGAGGAAATGCAAACAAATAAGACGTTAACCCTCCAGCCTGTAAACTTCCCTTATAAAGAGATGCTGCTGGGCGATATTAATCCCAGGAGGTCACCAGACTGGAATATTTTCTCGGAAGAGTCAGATAGTCTCTGTCTAGGTCATGCATGGAAAACTCTGGCCCACGGGCCAAATCTGGCCCGCAGAAACAACAAATGTGGCCTGCAAGTGTTTTCTCCTCTTTGCATAATGTTTTTTTCCCACCCTAGACTCACAGGGAAGCTATATTGGAGGTGAAGCCCTAGATCTCCAGGGAATCCATATGGGGGGATGGGGGAGGGGGAAGCACTATACACCAGGGAACAGTATAAGGGAGGAAGGGTGTCACTAGACACTAGGGAAGTGTATAGGGGAGGGAGGAGGCCAGTCCACTAGACATCAGGGAACTGTATGGAGAGAAAGGGGGTCCCTAGACACCAGGAAACTGTATAGGGGAGGGAGGAGGTCACCAAACACCAGGGAACTGTATAGGGGAGGAAGGGAGGACCACTAGACACCAGGGAACTGTATAGGGGAGGGAGGGGGGCAATAGACACCAGGGAACTGTATAGGGGAGGGAGGAGGACCACTAGACACCAGGGAACTGTATAGGGGAGGGAGGAGGCCACTAGACACCAGGGAACTGTATAGGGGAGAAAGGGAGGACTACTAGACACCAGGGAACTGTATAGGGGAGGGAGGGGGGCAATAGACACCAGGGAACTGTATAGGGGAGGGAGGAGGCCACTAGACACCAGGGAACTGTATGGAGAGAAAGGGGGTCCCTAGACACCAGGAAACTGTATAGGGGAGGGAGGAGGTCACCAAACACCAGGGAACTGTATAGGGGAGGAAGGGAGGACCACTAGACACCAGGGAACTGTATAGGGGAGGGAGGGGGGCAATAGACACCAGGGAACTGTATAGGGGAGGGAGGAGGACCACTAGACACCAGGGAACTGTATAGGGGAGGGAGGAGGCCACTAGACACCAGGGAACTGTATAGGGGAGAAAGGGAGGACTACTAGACACCAGGGAACTGTATAGGGGAGGGAGGGGGGCAATAGACACCAGGGAACTGTATAGGGGAGGGAGGAGGCCACTAGACACCAGGGAACTGTATGGAGAGAAAGGGGGTCCCTAGACACCAGGAAACTGTATAGGGGAGGGAGGAGGTCACCAAACACCAGGGAACTGTATAGGGGAGGAAGGGAGGACCACTAGACACCAGGGAACTGTATAGGGGAGGGAGGGGGGCAATAGACACCAGGGAACTGTATAGGGGAGGGAGGAGGACCACTAGACACCAGGGAACTGTATAGGGGAGGGAGGAGGCCACTAGACACCAGGGAACTGTATAGGGGAGAAAGGGAGGACTACTAGACACCAGGGAACTGTATAGGGGAGGGAGGGGGGCAATAGACACCAGGGAACTGTATAGGGGAGGGAGGAGGACCACTAGACACCAGGGAACTGTATAGGGGAGGGAGGAGGCCACTAGACACCAGGGAACTGTATAGGGGAGGGAGGAGGCCACTAGACACCAGGGAACTGTATAGGGGAGAAAGGGAGGACTACTAGACACCAGGGAACTGTATAGGGGCGGGAGGGGGGCAATAGACACCAGGGAACTGTATAGGGGAGGGAGGAGGACCACTAGACACTGGGGAACTGTATAGGGGAGGGAGGAGGCCACTAGACACCAGGGAACTGTATAGGGGAGAAAGGGAGGACTACTAGACACCAGGGAACAGTATAGGGGAGGGAGGGGGGCAATAGACACCAGGGAACTGTATAGGGGAGGGAGGAGGACCACTAGACACCAGGGAACTGTATAGGGGAGGGAGGAGGACCACTAGACACCAGGGAACTGTATAGGGGAGGGAGGAGGCCACTAGACACCAGGGAACTGTATAGGGGAGAAAGGGAGGACTACTAGACACCAGGGAACTGTATAGGGGCGGGAGGGGGGAAGTAGACACCAGGAAACTGTATAGGGGAGGGAGGAGGACCACTAGACACTGGGGAACTGTATAGGGGGGCTTTAGTGACGTTGTAGGACACCTGTACGGAAGGTATAATTTCACCCAAGTCTAGCATCTGTGGGCTGTCGTTGCAGATTATGTCTCTGTGGCGGCGGTACGACATCGTTAGACATGAGGGCTTTCAGCTTTGACTTCAGTTTCACCTCAGCATGCGATGATAACAATACTTTCTATGGAAGCCACAGAGCAGATTTCTGAGCGCTGCATTTTTGTTTATTGGCAACGAACGCTCGCAGGAGAGAGAGGCCGCCATTCTGTATTTCACAATATATGACATCCAGATGTGATCCCTTCTCCCCAGACCCCTCTCTGGCTGAATGTAAATACAATCCGTACAGGTGTAGGCAGCATGCACACAGTCCTGCTTCCTACAGTTATTCAGAGCAGTAAAAATATCATCGACGTAACTCTCTGCGGCCGTCAGACTGGGCGGGGTCTGTGCTCAGCGATCGTGAGGTGCGGCGAACGTACACGCCGTCTCTAGGCTCCGATCACGCAAAGACACTAAAAGCCATAAAGAATGATCTGAGTAGGTCAGATGAACCCTTTAGCAGCCAATTTATTATAGGCTCCAAACCAATTTATTTTAGAACATTTTTTTTTATTTCATATTTGTTACATTTCCTTTGCTTCTAATTAGTACTGCTGTAATGTGTATTTATGGCCACTTGTCACTAGGTGGCAGTGTGAGACAATAACAGTGGACTTCTGCTTTCAGTTTCTATTTTTTCTGCTAGTAGAGAGAGATCAAAGCATTCCAAGAATTTACAGCACAACGAGTTCTGCTGACTGAAGCCAAAAGCACTGCACTTATCTCAAAGGAGTTAACTCTATTGGAGCTGCTAATAGGTTATGGGTAGTGACATATAGTAGAATGCAGTTATTCGGAATACACACTTTTACATTAAATATCCTGCTTTCAGCATCAGAAACTCTTCCTATATCTATATATTGCTGTATATTGGTGTGTAGCCCCACCCTCTCAGTGATGTCACAGCCTAGGCCGATTAGCTATGTGGAATTCTCCTCCCAGAGCATTCTGGGAGACCAGGTATATTTTCTAATGGCTTCAGAGCTCCCAGTAAATGAACATTCCACAGTAATGAACCTGCCAGTATTAAAGATGTAGCCACTTGTGACTGATAAACTCCAGAATGCAAATCAGGGTGAGGAAAGAATCACTTTATAGTAAACTTCAAGGCACCTGGCCAAGTAGTTTACTATATTATAAGTTTACTGCATTAGAATTTACTATAGCCAGATGTTTACTATAGCAGAGTTTACTATAGAAGATGCATAGGCAATTTTTCATATTATTTAGACGGCATTGAAAGATGGCAGCGCCCCCCAAAGCAGGCTGCATCTAAATAGCTACCAGCATAGCTGCGCAGAGTCTAATTATAGGCAGGGTACTTCTCTTGCATTGAAAACAGATGCACCAAATTAACATTAATGAAGGATGTTAGCTTCCAAAACAGTTTGCATGCAAAATATCCTGTACTGGACGCTGGACCCTTCCACCACGATGAGGCTATCCTTCTGGAAGGGACCCTAATTTTTCATATTAACCTACACTTTTTTTCATATATTTTTGATTTCTACTACCAATGTAAATAAAAAAAATATATAAATGCTGTACATTTTGTTTTTTACCCTTGGAAATTAGGAATAAAATGATCAGAATTTTGAGCTGGTTGGCTTGTCTGCACAGTGGCGTAGCAATAGGGTGTGCAGAGGTTGTGACCACACCAGGGCCCCTGGGCAAGAGGGGCCCGCCTTCAGCCACTATGTTAGTTCTTCATTGGTGTGTTAGCAATTATCACCTCTATATGTGCTTTGCACAGACTGTTCCCCATCCCCTGATTACATGTCTCTGACACTGCGGCTGTTCTTGGCAGCTTTATGTGCTCAATATCAATTGTTCTGTATAGAGTGCTTGCACTGGGGCCCATAGCTCCTCAGCTACGCCACTGTGTCTGCAGCATGCCGCCCCTCTGTCAGACATGTGATGGGGTGACAGACAGACCCGGTGCACATCCTCTGATAGCAATCCCTCCACCTCCGCCCCCAATGCTACGCACCCCACCTTGCTGAGGCCGCAACAGGTCGACCTAACATGAAACAAAGTGGAGTTCAGCAGAGAGACTCAGATCCTTAAATATCTCTTAGTAAAGACAGATGTGACTTCAAAGTGTTCACCTAACGCTGCTCTGGCACAGATACAGCTACAGGCCTGTGGGGGGAGGGTGAAGAGCGGGGGTCCTGTGTAGGCGATACCATATCTCTGAGATATGATTATTAAAGCCCAGCTGACAGCAGGAATATTACCTGTCTGTGGAAAACGAGGCTTCCAAGGCAAAATTATCCTGTTTATATATATTTTTTTTAAATGTGTTAAGTTCAATACCTGAAGCAGCACAGCTGCATGAGGTAGTAGCAGACTCTGTGGGCAGGACTGGGTACCTGGCTGGGCGCAGAGCCAGGACAAGATCCTCAAGCACCCAAGGCTGAGACACCAAGGTGCGCCCCCCTTACCCCTTCCACCCCAGCCGTCACACACTGCTATTGTACTAAGAGGCGCCCCAGGGTCCCCAACACCTTAATCTCTGGTTATCTGGCTTGCAGTCACTGCCATGTATCCCCTTTTCTTGTTTCTCTCTGCTTCAAACACAATAGGGGAATGATAGCTGAGTGAGTTGTGCGCCTCTTCCTACACTGTGCCCTGAGGCTGGAGTCTCTCTTGCCTCTGCGTCGGCCCGGTCCTGGCTGGGCGTCATTTTGACTGCCGAACTTCAGGTGGGCCGGCATTAATGAGATTGTAACACATTGTATCAAAAACAGTAACGTATACACGCGTTACTTCCTGTTTATGTACTTACAGTACACGCAAGAAGAATCAGCGTGGGGACATCTTGTGGGCAAATAGTAAAATTACACCTACATAATTTTTTAAAATAAAAATAACATAATCACCCATTAAAATTAACCCCATACCCCCCCCCCCAACTCTCCCATAGTGACCCCTTACCCCACCCCCCACCCCCACTTTTTCTTTAAATGTTTGTCATGAGGTTATATTTCTGTTGTATTTGCAAATAAGGGCTTGTAATTAGTGACAGACGCATAACTAATAAAATACACATTTATTTCCAAATAAAATATTTTTGCCATACATTGTGATAGAGACATAATTTAAATGGTGAAATAACCGGGACAAATGGGCAAATACAATACACAGGTTTTAATTACAGTAGCATGTTTTACTTTAAAACTATAATGGCTGAAAAATAATGTTTTTTTTTTCCCCATTTTTACTTATTATTGCCAATAAAATGCATTTAGAATATAATAATTCTGAGTAAAATGTACCACCTAAAGAAAGCCTAATTGGTGGCAAAAAAACAATATATACAGTAGATCATTTAGTTGTGATAGGTAGTGATAAAGTTATTGGCGAATGAAAGGGAGGACCGCTGACAAGGGGAAAAATTGTTCTGGTCTATAAGGGGAAAACCCCTCAGTGGTGAACTGATTAAAACAATACTGAGGTGAACTTGTAAAAAAGAAAGGGTTAGATACTCACCTATCCATTAGAGGCTTCCCGGTCCTCCTCTCCGTGCCTTAGTTTCACTGCTCAGAGATGGATTAAGTTGTAATGGGGCCCTGGGTAAGGTAGTTGATCTGGCGCCCCCTGTGGTCCTCTTGGATAGCTGAACTAAAGAGAGGCCAGAAAAGGTGACAGGAGGGCCCCTTGACACTTACCAGGCCCCAGGCACCTGCCTAGCTTGACTGGTGGATGATCCTGCTCTGCCACTGCTGTCCCCCCATGAAAGTTATTTGACCAACTGGCCAAACATGCCTTCAGGAGTTCTCGTACCTCTGAAGTCTAGCGCCTCCGTACTGCACACGTGTATGTGCAGCATGGAGCTGCTCATCGCTGGAAGATCTCAGGGACACGAGTAATTCCAAAGCCTCAGGAGGAGTCTGGAAGTGGTGGATTTCCATGGGGGACAGCGGTGGAACGAGCGCACGGAGAAAGGACCAATGGGGTCCAGATACTTCCCTCTCCATAGGTGAGTATCTGTCATCTAACAGGTTCTCTTCAGTATAGCTTTATAGGGAACCTGAAGTGAAAATAAAGTCATCAGATAAAGATGTAGGGGTTATACTCCCATAACTCACGTCAGTTTTACCAGTAGTAACCCCAGCAACACACTGCATAGCCCAACTCGTGTCACCTAGGTAACACATGTTGCAAGGGTAACGTGTGTTATACTACTTGCGGTATGTGCAGTACACTAGCAGCGTGCGGGTTATGTCAGGGATTTGGGTTGCGCTTTTTGCTGGATCACTCATGCCTTAGGCTGGACTTACACTAACGTTAGGAAGAGATAGAACCTCCCTGGGCTGCTAGTCACCCAAAGGGTCCACTTCAAACTCCTAACACTATCATACAAAGCTCTACATAGGCTACCCCCTCCATACATTTCCCTATTAAAGGAATAAAAAGCGACAAAATGTAAAATGTAAAATACATAAATAAAAAGTACATTTCTCCTAGAGTAAAATGTGCTATAACTTACTTCTCTCCTATGTTGCTGTCACTTACAGTAGGTAGTAGAAATCTGATAGAAGTGACAGGATTTAGACCAACTCATCTTCTCATGGGGGAATCTGACGGTTCTCTTTATTTTTAAAAGCACTTAGTGAACGGCAGTTGCTCAGAATAGTGTGCAAACAGGTTGGAGGGAGTCATTATAGATCCTTTTCAGGGAGTGATTTTTTAAAGAAGAAATAAAACACTGACAATCCCACCTGAAGAGATGGACTAGTCCAAAACCTGTCAGTTCTGTAAGGCTGCATTTCCACTTGTGCGGTGCGAATCGCATGAAAATTCGCATGGATGACGATGTATGCGAATTTAACCATGGCAGTGCTGGTGTGCTTTTCCATTGTTTCTATGCGAATTTTCATGCGAATTCGCATGCGAATTTCCTATTAAATACATTGTATGCGATTCGCATAGCGGTATGCGATATGCGAATTCTGATGGCTCTGCCATGCGAATTTTTTCTGCACAGAAAAACGCAAAAGAATCCTGACAAGTGGAAACAGTCCCATTCACTTGTATTGCTATGCGAATTTTCATGCGAAAAACGCATGCGAATTCGCGATAGTGGAAATGGGCCCTTAGATTTCTGCTAACTACTGTTAGTGACAGCAACATAGGATTAAAGTCATTTATGGCTCATTTTACTGAGGAAGAAATATACTTCTTATTTGTATGTGTTTACATGTATGTTAAATTTCACAATTTTCGAGATAGTGGCCTTTTAATCTCCAGATATCATCCCTCCCAGAACCTTTGCTCCTCCCACCAGACCCTCTTGTCGTCCAGCTTGGTCACCTCCTCTAACATCCAGGACTTCTCATGAGCATCACCTCAGCTTTGGAGCTCTCTTCCACAGCCTTTCCATCTTGCTCCAAGGCTGGAAATTTTCAGGCCAGTTTTATACCTGGCAATGCGATGCTCCGCCCCCTTGCATCGCACTGTAACGCCAAAAAATAAATTCATATGACCCTACGGCAGAGTGCGTCGACAGTGCATAGCACCGCCCCCTGCACGCCCCTCACACGCCCCCTACACGCCCTTCACCACCTGTTGTCGCCCCTTACCTAGTGACATAATCCCTGCTGGACAGGAAGTTTGTCACTGGGATTCACTGCTTCACCTTCGTGTTTGCGTCGTTCCGCACATGCACTCCGCACTGGCACCGCCAATGTATATTAAATTTCTGCGTCACATAAAAAAAGTACCCTAGTGTAAAAGGAACCTACAATGTACCCTCAAGATACGCCTGTTCACATAGCTCCCAATTGTCCCTCTTTGGGAGGGCTGTCCCTCTGGGAAACAGTAAAAAAGGGCGCAGGAGGCTAGTGGACAAATCGGGCGCCGCCATTCACTCCCATAATAAATATCGTTTACTGGGCGCCGAACAGGAAAAAAGGGCGCCCGGGAATAATAACGTTTTCCAACGGCGCCCGAAGATTTTTAATGTTTTATAACTGCTTGTGATGATTTACGTTTCCTATTTCAATAAAACATTATTTTAAATGTTATCCCTTACTGTTTGTAAAACATTATTATTCACAAAATAAAGCGATCAGTACGTAACGTAAATTGTAATATATTTTATCCCTTACTGTTTCTAAAACATTATTCTACACCAATACAGTGATCACTAAGGAGGGTCTTAGGTTTAGGCACCATCAGGGGAGTCTTAGGTTTAGGCACCATCAGGGGAGTCTTAGGTTTAGGCACCACCAGGGGGGTCTTAGGTTTAGGCACCACCAGGGGGGTCTTAGGTTTAGGCACCACCAGGGGGGTCTTAGGTTTAGGCACCACCAGGGGGGTCTTAGGTCTAGGCACCACCAGGGGGTCTTAGGTTTAGGCACCACCAGGGGGGTCTCAGGTTTAGGCACCACCAGGGGGGTCTTAGGTTTAGGCACCACCAGGGGGGGGGGTCTTAGGTTTAGGCACCACCAGGGGGTCTTAGATTTAGGCACCACAAGGGGGGGTCTTAGGTTTAGGCACCAATACGGGGGTCTAGGGGTTAGGGGTAGGTAGAGGGAGGGTTACTTACTAATTTTTTTTTAAACGTTATTATACATTTCACTTTTTAAACGGAAGATTAACGTTTTCACAATTGCCGATTTCATGCACATTATTTAATGATTTATAACTTTATAAAACATTATTTATAAACGAAATATAGTACAATATATTTTTAAACGTTATCCATGCTTATCGTTTAAAACCCTGCGCCCTTTTTTCCCAGCGCCCCTTTTTAACGTACGCATCCCTCTGTCCCTCTTTCAGGACTTTGTCCCTCTTTCTATGTAAATATATATATTTCTCTACTAAAAATGTGGTTGATTGACTCTAAACTTTATTCCCATCCTTTAAATTGATATATTACTAATTATAAAATGTTAATATGAAGGAAAATGAGCCAGGATAGAAAGGGCCAGTTTGGTCGAATTATAAAACAACATATTTTTCTTTTGAAATCTTTATGGTATGCGCAACTTGGGGTTTGCTGGGGCATGGCAGGGGCGTGGCTTACGTGTCCCTCTTTCTCATCTCAAAAAGTTTGGAGGTATGTATTCATACAAACTTGCAATTTGTTAGGGCTAGAAATTGAGGCTCACTGCCTAGTCTGCCTACCCCTTGGTCTACTCCCCCATTGTCTCCACTATCCTCTAGCATAGAACTTGCAAGGGCAGGAACCTCCTCCTAGTGGTTCCTGTTTCTATGTATTGCGCATACTGCCAGAGATTTGTACTGGTTGAGTACTGCCTAAATAACAGGGACTCTACTGTACTCCACTCGCATCTTTAGCGTTAGTTTGCCATCTGGTGGCCTTTACTTGTAATGACAGTTTCCTGGCCTACATCTAATATTCTGTGTACCCATCTGACCCTGATTAGGGACACATTGTACACATTAGATACATTGGGATGTAGTTTACATGTCAGGGAGGTTCCTGTGATGGACAGGAGGTCACCCTATTACAAATGTGAGCAGAGCAGTATTCGCTGTCAATCAG
Organism: Hyperolius riggenbachi; assembly: GCF_040937935.1. Taxonomy (NCBI): domain Eukaryota; kingdom Metazoa; phylum Chordata; class Amphibia; order Anura; family Hyperoliidae; genus Hyperolius; species Hyperolius riggenbachi. The sequence goes on from NC_090650.1 coordinate 11,656,376, forward strand.
TGCCGGTAATTCTCAGAGATATGACCTCTCTGATTCACACGCCAATTTCACACGTCTGGCAAAGATTAATATCAGTTTCCAGAGAGGTATAGTATTGGGGAGCCCACTATTTATTTATGGAAACCTTACCATATGTATGGCTGTGTCATATGTGCGGTGCTCTGTATACTAATCACAATGCTGTTTTCTGTATTGGATCAAACATGCCTAAGGCTCAACACACACCATACAATCTTGATTGTTCAATCTTACCACTTTCATGTAGTATAAGAGCTTATCCAATCAATCATTCAAGGTATTTTCAATCTGTTGGCCCTTATACTACATAGATTTGGTAAATCTGTACAACCAAGATTGTATGGTGTGTGTTGAGCTAAGGCATACCCCCGGCCACAGAAATTACAATGTACAGCTATGACTAGGCTGAAATCAATTGCCTGCTGTTTATTTAATCAGACATTGATTATTATTATTATTTAGTATTTATATAGCGCCGACATCTTCCGCAGCGCTGTACAGAGTATATATTGTCTTGTCACTAAAAGAGAACCAGAGATGAAGCACCCTCTTGTAGTTTACCTTATAAATCAGTGGGAACATGACAGTAAACACCTAACCTGCTCTTTGTTTCATTGTTCTCTGTTTAATCTGACTGTTATCACCTCTGATAAGAATCCCTGACTGAGCACTCAGTCTAGCTTTGCTACGGAAAGATTATAGCTGAGTCTGTCTTCTCTGGTGTCTTTTCAAGCCCAAGCCTGCCCCCTTGTGGCTCTGCTATAATGACTCAGCTATAATTATTCCCTGCAAAGCCAGACTGAATGCTCCGTCCGGGATTCTTATCACAGCTGATAACAGACACTTTTAGCAGTGAGGATGAAACAAAGAGCATGGTAAGTGTTTTCTCTAATGTTCTTACTGATAAGTATGGTAAAATACACAAGGATGCTTCGTCTCTGGTTCCCTTTAACTGTCTTGCAGAGGAGCTCACAATCTAATCCTAACACAGTCACATGTCTATGTATGTATTATGTAGTGTATGTATCGTAGTCTAGGGATAATTTAGGGAGATTCCAATTAACTTATCTGTATGTTTTTGGGACTTGGGAAGGAAACCATAGTGCCCGGAGAAAACCCACACCGATACAGGGAGAATATACAAACTCCATGTGTGACTTGGCTGGGTTTTGAACAAGGGAACCAGCACTGAAAGGCAAGAGTGCTAATCGCTATCAGAATCATTTTTATTGGCCAAGCATGATTGGTTTTGGCAAGTGTGCGGCTCAGATCAGAGTAGAGTAAAAAATGAATGAGAAATAAATACAAAGTAAAAATACAGCAAAAAAACACAATTAAAACAGCAAACCACAACTAGGTGCATAACAGCAGTGGTTCGCTAGACCGCTAGACCTTTAATAGCCGCAGCCGTTATTTGGCTACAGCCTTATGGGGGGGCTCTGGAGAGGGGAGGGCCTGGAGTGAGTTCAAGAGGTTGACAGCAGAGGGGCAAAAAAGTTCCTGTGCTTTGAGGTCTTGGTGGAGATGAATTCAGAAAGAATTGAGTCTGAAAAGGGCTTCTTAGTCAAACGCTCACTAACACATACAAATAAGAAATATGTTTCTTCCAGAGTAAAATGAGCCATAAATCACTTGTCTCCTATGTTGCTGTCACTTAAGCTGGCCATACACTGGCCCGATTTCCCGCCGATCGACAGCAGATTCGATCACTGGGATCGAATCTGCTGTCAAATAGTTCGCATTAAACACACCCGACCGATTGATTTCCTCCTGATATCAATCGGTCCGTTGATCGCGCTGTGCGGGAAATTAGCGTTGAGAAAATTACTGCCGGCGGGTAGGGAGCGAATCGCTTGCGGCGTACGATTCAGGGCCATTCGACGCAGTTATACATTACCTGAGGCTGGCTCCCGGGCATCCTGTCTGTCACTGCTCCCGTCATGGCACCTCCGGCATCCTCGTATAACTTCCGCTGTCACTAGTGTGATAGCATAAGTTAGATGCCGGAGCAGGAGGTGCCACATGACGGGGACATCACGCCCGGGAGCCAGCCTCAGGTAATGTATGCCGGGGGGGGGGGGGGGGGGGACAGGCGGCAGCGGCAGCTCAGCAGATGGTGAATCGGTTTCATAGTGAAATCGATTCACAATCTGTTTGCAGTAAAGGCAGCCATACGATCCCTCTCTGATCAGATTCGATCAGTGAGGGATCTGTCTGTTGGTCGATCTGATGGCAAATCGACCAGTGTATGGCCACCTTTACAGTAAGTAGTAGAAATCTGACATTACCGACGGTTTTGGACTAGCCCATCTTCTCACAGGGGGGTTCTTAGGGCTTTCTTTATTTTTAAAAGCACTCAGTGAATGGCAGTTGCTCCATCCAACTGCCAAAATAGTGTGCAGCGAGCAAGGAGGCTAACCAGCAAATTTGTATTAATCATTTTCAGGGAATGTCTTTATAAAGAATAAAGGCCATGCTGAGAATCCCCCATGAAGAGATGGACTGACCCAAAACCTGTCGGTTATGTCCGATTCTACTACCTACTGTAAGTGACAGCAACATAGGAGAAAGTAATTTATGGCTCATTCTACTCTGGGAGAAATGTACTTCTTATTTGTATGTGTTTTACATTTTAAGATTTTCACAACAGTTCCTCTTTAAGTCAGCCTGATTCAAAACGACTTGCTTTTACTGATGGCTAACATGGTACAATACTCTACTGCTCCTACTGCAGAAAGCAGTGCGACTTATGTAAAAGTTGCATGGTGCCTGTTGCTAGCACGCCCGTCTGCCCAATCGCTGCAGCAGCAAAGGGGCACCGAGATTGCAGTGATGGTCAGAGTAGGCGTGTGATTTCCTCAGCATCGAAAAACAAACCACAACGATCTAGTAAATCTGATCGAGTGATTGCATCTGAGGACAATATTGTACCGTCAGTGGACAGTTTTGTAGTCCCTGGGCTGAACTGTGTTAGAGGAAGCCTGCAGTGTATTGTCCACTATTTACAGCATTAGTTAAGGAATAAATAGCTTTCGTCAGATAATAAGAGCATATAGAATTCCATATTATATACAGTACTCATGATATAATATAGGGAAGTGCTTGTTCAGTGTAAAATGCTGGTATGTTGAACTCTGTACACTAAAAAATGCCTTTCTGTATCACAAATTAACATTTAATAAAATGTTTTGAAAACACTATTTACAGTGTCTCCGGTCCTGTCCAGACACGTCTGATGCGAAGAAATGATCGCTATTGTCAGAAGGTGACAGACAGGATTGGTAACAGTTGCTAAGTGTTATTCAATGCTCTTTTCACTGTCAACACAGGCACTCTGTAATTACCGACCGGCCGGGGAAAACAAGTATTAATCTGTCTCCCGGCAACTAAGTTTTGTGCGCCAACACCCGTGTGTGCCGACAGCCACCAAATACCCATCCAAATATCTTATTTTCCTGTCCGGAAATCGCAATAAACATCACGCTTGCAACCCTGAAGTGAATATACAATATCTCCAGAGGTAAGTGATTTTCCTAAATACTGTATTTATCGTTGTGATGGACACTCAGCAGATAGAGCATACAGATACAAGATTTATCTGCCAACACTTCGCCCTGATAACACAAAACAACCCAGGGGGTGGAGCAGAAGTGGAAATAATTCATTTTACAGGAGATCAGTCCAACTCCCCCAAAATATTTTCCTTTTGGGTAATATGGAAAAGGTGATAAGAAACTGTTCCTTTATTTTTTCTTCTGTCTGTGTCCCATTCAGGGATTTTGCCTAACCTGTTCCCGTAACTTGCTGATAGTAAACTAGCTGCAGAGTGTGCAGATCTCTGCTACATCCAGTATGTACAGTACACGCTGTTACTCTGTGCCTGTACTGATAGCTGCAGCGTGTGCTGATCTCTGTTACCTCCAGTATGTGCAGTATTAGCTGTTACTCTGTGCTTGTACTGATAGTAAACTAGCTGCAGTGTGTGCTGATTTCTGCTACCCCCAGTATGTGTAGTATAAGCTGTTACTTTGTGCCTGTACTGATAGTAAACTAGCTGCAGTGTGCTGATCTATGCTAACTACAGTATGTACAGTATAAGCTGTTACTCTGTGCCTGTACTAATAGTAAACTAGGTGCAGTGTGTGCTGATCTCTGCTACGCCCAGTATGTACAGTATAAGATGTTACTCTGTGCCTGTACTGGTAGTAATCTACCTGCAGTGAGTGCTCATCTCTGCTGCCTCCAGTATATACAGTATAAGCTGTTTCTCGGTGCCTGTACTGATAGTAAACTAACTGCAGCATGTGCTGATCTCTGCTACTCCCAGTATGTACAGTATAAGCTGTTACTGTGTGCCTGTAGTGATAGTAAACTAGCCGCAGTGTGTGCTGATCTCTGCTTCCTCCAGTATGTACAGTATAAGCTGTTACTCTGTGCATGTACTGATAGTAAACTAGCTGCAGTGTGTGCTGATCTCTGCTACCTCCGGTATGCACAATATAGGCAGTTACTATGTGCCTGTACTGATAGTAAACTTGCTGCAGTGTGTGCTGATCTCTGCTACGCCCAGTATGTATAGTATAGGCAGTTACTCTGTGCCTGTACGATAGTAGTAAACTAGCTGCAATGTGTGCTGATCCCTGCTACCACCATTATGTACAGTATAAGCTGTAATTCTGTGCCTGTACTGATAGTAAACTAGCTGCAGCGTGTGCTGGTCTCTGCTGCCTCCAGTATGTACAGTATAAGCTGTTACTCTGTGCCTGTACCGATAGTAATCTAGCTGCAGTGTGTGCTGATCTCTGCTACCTCCAGTATGTACAGTATAAGCTGTTACTCCGTACCTGTACTGATAGGAAACTAGCTGCAGTGTGTGCTGATCTCTGCTGCCTCCAGTATGTACAGTATAAGCTGTTACTCTGTGCCTGTGCTGATAGTACACTAGCTGCAGTGTGTGCTGATCTCTGCTACCTCAAGTATGTACAGTATAAGCTGCTACTCTGTGCCTGTACTGATAGTAAACTAGCTGCAGCGTGTGCTGATCTCTGCTACCTCCAGTATGTACAGTATAAGCTGCTACTCTGTGCCTGTACTGATAGTAACTAGCTGCAGTGTGTGCTGATCTCTGCTACCTCCAGTATGTGCAGTATAAGCTGTTACTCTATGCCTGTACTGATAGTAAACTAGCTGCAGTGTGTGCTGATCTCTGCTACCTCCAGTATGTACAGTATAAGCAGTTACTCTGTGCCTGTACTGATAGTAAGCTAGCTGCAGTGTGTGCTGATCTCTGCTGCCTCCAGTATGTACAGTATAAGCTCTAACTCTGTGCCTGTACTGATAGTAAACTAGCTGCAGTGTTTGCTTATCTCTGCTACCTCCAGTATGTACAGTATAAGCTGTTACTCTGTGCCTGTACTGATAGTAAACTAGCTGCAGGGTGTGCTGATCTCTGCTACCCCCACACTTATCTGGCACCAGCCGATCCCCGTCAGTGCTGAAAACCGAGACGCTACTGTATTATAAAATGTTATGTGATTGATCACTAATTAATACGTTTCTTTTAGCTGCAATGTGCGCCCAGATTCTGCACCCCTCGGAAAGCGAGAATCGCTGTTTGTTCCGCAGACGAGTGAGGTTTGACGCTGATGAAAGTCTGGCGGTGGAAAGGAGCGAGCATTTTGCGACCCCCAAACCGATTCCTGAATATAATATCTGGAAAAAGAAGCCCCCCGACTTCAGTCTCCATCTCTACAGATCTTTGCGGAGGAGCTCCGACTACCCCAGCGCTGAACAGAAGACGGACATAGGCATAGATCGCAGGCAGCGGAACGAGCGGACGATGATGCCAGTTCCCCCGTGCTGCAATCAGCTGGACACAAAGGAACCAGTAGCATTCCTAACAAGGTTTAAACCCATCGGACCTCTGGAGTCCAGCCTCACGTACGTCAGACATGGCGTCTATCCGAAAGACAGGTTCCACGACGCAAAGCCGCACGATTTCAGGCAGGTCGGTAAATCAAGAACATTCTTCAACTTTATCAGAAAAATATGAAATATGGCAGTGATAACCCTACAGACATTAGTGGCTCTATCTGAAGAACAGCCAAAGATCGTTGTCTGAGGCCTGGAACCCACTAAAAAGCGCAAAGCGCTATCGCAATCACTAGCAATTTATGGTAGGGCTTTGCAAGCGATTTTTGGAAGCGTTTTCCATGCTCCTATACAATTCATTAGAACGGAAACGCTCCCAAAATGATGCATGTCCTGCGAGTGCAATTTCCTTATTCGCAATCGCTCTAGTGGAATACATTTACATTGGCAGAGCGTTTAGGGAAATCGATAGCGATTAAAAGTGATCCCTAAACGCTAAAAAAAAACGCTCCAGTGGGTTCCAGGCCTTAAAGAGACACTGAAGCGAAAAAAAAAATGATGATATTATGATTTGTATGTGTAGTACAGCTAAGAAATAAAACATTAAAGAGAACCCGAGGTGTGTTTAAAGAATGTTATCTGCATACAGAGGCTGGATCTGCCTATACAGCCCAGCCTCTGTTGCTATCCCAAACCCCACTAAGGTCCCCCTGCACTCTGCAATCCCTCATAAATCACAGCCGTGCTGTGAGGCTGTGTTTACATCTGTAGTGTCAGTCTCAGCTGCTCCCCTGCCTTCTGCATAGCTCCGGTTCCTGCCCCTGTTCCTTCCCTCCAATCAGCAGGGAGGGAAGGGATGCAGGCGGGGACTGGAGTTCTGCAGGAGGCGGGGAGAGCAGCAGACTGACACTATAGAGATAAACACAGCCAGCTCTGACAAGCTGTTTGTCAGCAGCGTGGCTGTGATTTATGAGGGATTGCAGAGTGCAGGGGGACCTTAGGGGGGTTTGGGATAGCAACAGAGGCTGGGCTGTATAGGCAGATCCAGCCTCTGTATGCAGATAATATTCTTCAAACCCACCTCGGGTTCTCTTTAAGATCAGATACATCAGTGTAATTGTTTCCAGTACGGGAAGAGTTAAGAAACTCCAGTTGTTATCTCTATGCAAAAAAGCCATTAATCTCTACGACTTTCAAAGTCGTGGAGATGGCTGTCTTCTGACTTTTATTATCTCAACTGTAAGTGAACTGTTTTCTTTTTCTCTGCCAGAGGAAAGGTCATTAGTTCACAGACTGCTCTGAAAGAATCATTTTGAATGCTGAGTGTTGTGTAATCTGCACATATTAGAGAATGATGCAATGGTAGAAAACACACTATATACCTGAAAATAAAAATATGAGAATATTTTCTTTGCTGCTAATCTTCTAGTAATTATTCATAGTACACAACCAATTCATTATATCATATTTTTTTTCGCTTCTGTGTCTCTTTAAGGGGCCCATACACCATACAATTTTTTTTTAATATTTGTTCAATTTAAGAATTGCAATACATTTTTCTGATTGATTGTAACATTTCAAAAATCTGACCAATGTACCACACACACCTATGTTCAATTTTTCCCTAATTATGATAAAAATTATATATTAATAAATTGACAATCTAACACACACCATACAATCTTTAGAGAAATTGAAGAAAAATATCTGGCATTCCAGATAGATAAAAAATCGGAAAATAACGGGAAATCCGATCGGATTTTTCAGTCTAATGAAAAAATAGCTTTCGATTTTTCCGGGAGATCCGATCGTTTTTATCGAATTGCCGTAAAATTGGATCATTTTATTGTATCGTGTGTGGCCACCTTTACACTGCACATTTGTCGCCCAATTAGATATTCGATTAGACACAATTTCTAAGTAATCGGAAATTGAAGTGGATTGAAATACTTGTGACTGATATTACAAAATTAAAGGGAACCTAAACTGAGAAGGATATGAATTTCTCCTTTTTAAATAATACCTGTTGCCCGGGTTGTGGAACGATAGCCATGGTATTTGGTGAGATGCTCACACTTGCAGATGTACATGTCTTGAAACGGTTAGATCACTCTACAGAAAAGTGTAATTTGGGTCACCAAAGGGGGGCCGCCTGAACTGACAGCCACCCCTATAGCGGGTCGTAACGTAATTTGGGGCACCCCAAAAAAGTATAAAACACCTAAAAACAGCTTGAGGCCGGTTTTACACTTGGTGCGTTCATTGCAATGGCCCACCCCGCCGCATCACACTGCAACGCACAAAATCACGAACAGTTGACCCTGCAGCAGAGTACGCCAACAGGGTCATATGCACAGGGCCGGATTGCACCACAGGAGCAAGGGCACCAAAGCAGCAGGCTAAACTGGTGCAGCATTTGCAAGCTTGCAAATGCTGCAATGCAGGGAGATCAGGCGAGCACCTGACCGTGGTACTCTACTGCCAGCCACCTGTGCAGCAGCCACCTTGCTCTCTGTGCACAGTTGCATTGTGGCCGGTGGCTATGGACTTGGGCAGCAGACGGAAAGGAAGAGGAAGCTTCAGCACTGGAGATGAGCGGAGAAATGAGTGACACTGATGGCTGCTGCGGTGTGAAGGCGAGCTGGCTACCAATACTATAAGGGAGGGGTGGCGGGAAAAGGAGGGATTAAGGGAGTCATTTGGCTACATACTGGAGGGAAAGGGGGAGGAGTCATCTGGCTACGTATATTAGAGGGAAGGGGGAGGGGTCATCTGACTACCTACATTATACTGGAGGGAAAGGAGGAAGAGTCTTCTGGCTACCTATACTGGGGCGGTCATCAGGCTACCTATACTAGAAGGAAGAGGGGAGGGGTAATTTCTCTACCTCCCTACCTATACTGAAGGGGGCGGCTGGTGGTGACAGTGGCCTAGGGCGGTAAACAGTACAAATCCGTCCCTGCATACAGGGACGGATCTAGGGGGGGGCAAGCGGGTCTCTTGCCCCAGGCGCAGTTTGTTGAATTCTTAAAAAGGCGGCAAAATATGGATGGGGAATGGCAGTTTAGGCGCCAAAACCTGACCTTGCCCCAGGCGCAACTTGGGGCAACTTGGTCTAGATCCGTCCCTGCCTGCATATGCATAGTGTGCCCCTCCTCCCCCCACCGCACGCCCCTCCCCCAGTGAAGTACCCCCTGCTGGACAGGAAGTGTGTCACTGAGTTTCCCGGGGTTTTCCATCATATTTCCGTCATTTTGCTTATGCGCAATGCACCACCGCTGCAAAATTTTTTTAAATGTATGCGTCGCCCATTGACTTCAATGCTTCCACCGCCCCTGCGTCAGGCCGAGTGAAAGATCGGGCACTTCCGGCCCAACGCAACAGGCCACATTAAAAGGTACACTATTAAACCAAGTGTTCTAATATGACAATGTACAAATAATGTCTAAGTAGCTGTGTAAACATTTTCCTACTTTTCATGTTAAATATCAGAAGCAAAAGCTGTACATCATTAGATTTTAGTTCATTTGCAAAGGTGTGCTTCAATATTATACTGTTCTTTGCATGTCAGACTGCATATGAAAAGGGGTGTCAGGTTTCACATACAATTACAAACAAGTTACATTTCCTCTTCTTCCTGCAGACAGCTCAGGCAGAGACAGGCAGTGAGACCTTTCTCTCACACACAGGGTTAACAGATGCAGTGTGAAGGAATCCCCCTCCCTTCATGAATGAGTAGTCCAGTCAGCTTTGCCTCAGATTCCGTCAGTAAGTGTGAAAGGAATTTGATAACAGTTAACAAAGAGATAAGCATTTAAAAGTATACACTCATACTTAACTTCCCAAACGATTCCTATCTGAATTGAAAAAAAACATGTTAATCGATAGTGTTCGTGTGCAAACTTCCATAGCCTTGCATTGCCGTTGCGGCATCGGAGAGGAACGCAACACAGGAATCCTAGGCAAGCCTGAGTTGCCAGGAATCCTGTAGTGATCACGCCGGGTGATATTGCAGGTCACAGCATGCCAGATATTTAGTGAATATGTGTATATATATATATATATATATATATATATATATATATATATATGAAGAAACGAGGAGTTGCAGCACACAGCTCTTTATTGAGCAAAAAGATATACAGGCAGACGTTTCGGTTGTCCACAACCTTCCTCAATGCCACATAATGCAATACAACATATGTAAATTTATACCCATGCAGACAGGAAATGACAATAATATGTCCACCCCCTTTAAAGGGGAACTGACAAAATCATATATACAATAAGTGTTAAATCCACACTTATCTCATCCAATTTCAGTCCATAATTCAAATCTCTGTGTCTGTATCCAATCCATGTCGTCCAATCATAATCAATCTCATAGTAATCCATCTATAATATTAAAAGAATACATCATAAGGATAGATCATAAGAATAAATGGAGGTCAAAGTACCTATTCAAGCCATTCGGATGTAGGGACCCCAGTTTATGGATCCACATAACTTCCCTCTTTTTAAAAAGCAGAACCCGATCGCCCCCTCTTTTAGGTCTAGGTATATGGTCAATCACCATGAATTTTAAATCCACATCTCTATGTCCCATAGAGCGAAAATGTTTCGCTACCGGGAGGTCAGAAGTACCCCCCCTGACAGAGCTCCTGTGTTGACAGATGCGATCCCGCACCTTCTGTGTAGTTTCACCAATATATTTCAAGCCGCAAGGGCAAGTCAACAAATAGACAACAAAGGAGCTCTGGCAGGTAAGGAAGTGTCTGACCTGGAAGTCATCCCCAAAGACAGATCCCTTGATTATGTGTTGGCATTCGCTACATGAAAGACAAGGGAATGATCCTTTTCGTTTTGGACCCAAAAAAGTAGTGGTGTCTGATGAGACTGGGGGAATATACGCCCTCACTAATCTACTGCCTACAGTCTCATTTCGTCTGTAGGCAGGTATGGGAGGTGAACCAAATTCAGGAACCTCTGGATATGCTCCACCCAATATGTGCCAGTGTTTCTTAATACTGGAAAAAACTTTATTGGAGTAACCGTGAAACTGGCAAACAAAGGGTAAGCGTGCACCTCGAGAGGCTCCGATCCTGGTGTCCCCACCAGGGGTAGAAATCTCATCACGTACCTCCTTGATCAAGTCGGGAGGGTATCCCCGTTCTGAGAGTTTATCTGCCATCTGCTGTCTTCGGATATCAAGTACCCCCTGATCAGTCACAATCCTATCCACCCGGAGCAACTGGACCCTTGCTACCGAACGGAAGACAGCAGGAGGATGAAAACTCTCCAAACGGAGTAACTGGTTGCGATCAGTTGGCTTCCGATAAAAATCTGAAACCAATGTCCCCCCACATCGTTTGATTGTGGTATCAAGGAAATTCAGTTCAAACCGATCATAGGTAATCTCAAACTTGATATTAGAGTGGAATCGGTTAAGATCATCATGGAAGGACAGGAGGGATCCAATGTCGCCCCGCCACACCGCAAAGATGTCATCAATGAAACGCCACCAGACACCGCAGTGTCTGGCGAACGCTTCACTGGTATAGACACAACTGCTCTCAAAATGGTGCATAAAGGCCCCCGCAAAGGACGGGGCCACATTGGATCCCATCGCTGTACCCCGCAGCTGGAGAAAAAAAGTCTCCTTGAACAAAAAATAATTGTTCTCCAATACAAAATGCAATAAAGTATCAAAAAAAGACAAGTCCTGCCTTAAACTGTAAACAATTTAAGTTGTACTCTAAGAGTCGCTTTGTTCCTCCAACCACCTATGTAGGTGTTGAGATGTTTGTTAACAAGGTGACAGAGGATATTGATCGACTTATTAATTCATGTGGCAAAGACTTTACTGGCAACAATTTGAGTATGGGAGAGAGGAATTCTTTGCATCATCTCAGCCAACGAAGAGACATTGTTTTGAAACCTGCTGATAAGGGCGGGGCCCTGGTAGTTATGGACAGTAGAGACTATGAGGCAGAGATATTGTCTCAACTTTCTGTTAAAGAGGTCTATAAAACTCTACCGGGTGACCCCGCCCCACACCTTAAGACTGCTTTACGCAGTATTTTGGATAAAGCTGTGGCACAACAGGTGATCACCAGGGATCTGAGTGATTTTCTATACGTTGTACACCCCATCACTCCGGTACTATATACCCTGCCAAAAGTACACAAGAACTCTGAGAAACCCCCTGGACGTCCCATAGTGGCGGGCATAGGGTCGATTTTCACCCCGAGTGCCACACTATTGGACAAAGTGTTGTCCCCATTGATACATACCATTCCGTCTTACATTAGGGACACCTCCGATTTTTTATCCAAGGTGTCCACACTGAGGTTTGATGAAATGGAGGATCTCTGGTTGGTCAGTTGGGATGTATCATCCCTTTACACATCGATCCCCCAATCTGAAGGGATACAAGCATGTCTCAAATTGGTGGAATCAGCTGGAACATACACACAGCATCAATTGTCTTTTTTTGATACTTTATTGCATTTTGTATTGGAGAACAATTATTTTTTGTTCAAGGAGACTTTTTTTCTCCAGCTGCGGGGTACAGCGATGGGATCCAATGTGGCCCCGTCCTTTGCGGGGGCCTTTATGCACCATTTTGAGAGCAGTTGTGTCTATACCAGTGAAGCGTTCGCCAGACACTGCGGTGTCTGGTGGCGTTTCATTGATGACATCTTTGCGGTGTGGCGGGGCGACATTGGATCCCTCCTGTCCTTCCATGATGATCTTAACCCAGTGCTGATCGTAATGGAGAAAGGTACGCTTACGGATCATTACGCGTAATTTTACGCTATTACGCATTACGAAATTACGCTTACGGCATAGACATTCAATTTCGGTACATGTCTGTAATTACGCATTGCCCTTACGCAATTACGCGTAAGAATACCGTAATTCAAGTTGTTACGTTATAGGCTTACGCGTAAATTCCTACTAGCAATTAATGCGTAAGGTCATGCTGCCAAGCGGAAAAGTTGACGCATGGATCAATGTTAGGTAGCCGCCGACTTTAAGGGTTAATAGCAAAGCCCCCTTAAGTGCTAAGAGCCTCAAATTTGGAGAATATATTAAGGAGATCAGAAGGAATAAGAGGGAAAATTTTTTTTTCAAAAAGACCTTATAGTTTTTGAGAAAATCGATGTTAAAGTTTCAAAGGAAAAATAGATACATTTAAAAACCCGCCGACTTTAACGGTTAATAGCAAAGCCTGCTTAAAATTTAGAAACACCAAATTTACAGGGTATATTAAGGGGATCAGTGGGAATAAGAGGAAAAATTTTTTTTTCAAAAAGACCTTATAGTTTTTGAGAAAATCGATTTTTAAGTTTCAAGGGCAAAAATGTCTTTTAAATGCGGAAAATGTCAGTTTTTTTTGCACAGGTAACAATAGTGTATTATTTTCATAGATTCCCCCAAGTGGGAAGAGTTTTACTTACTTCGTTCTGAGTGTGGGAAATATTAAAAAAAAAACGACGTGGGGTCCCCCCTCCCAGACCTCTTTAACCCCTTGTCCCCCATGCAGACTGGGATAGCCAGAATGCGGAGCACCGGCCGCGTGGGGCTCCGCACCCTGACTATACCAGCCCGCATGGTCCATGGATTGGGGGGTCTCGGAAGGGGAGGGGCAGCCAAGCTTTCCCCTCCCCCTCCGAGCCCTTGTCCAATCCAAGGACAAGGGGCTCTTCTCCACCTCCGATGGGCGGTGGAGGTGGAGGCCGCGATTTCCTGGGGGGGAGGTTCATGGTGGCATCTGGGAGTCCCCTTTAAAAAGGGGTCCCCCAGATGCCCACCCCCCCTCCCAGGAGAAATGAGTATAGAGGTACTTGTACCCCTTACCCATTTCCTTTAAGAGTTAAAAGTAAATAAACACACAGACACTTTGAAAAAGTATTTTAATTGAACAAAAAACATAACCACGAAAAAAGTCCTTTAATATTCTTAATTAACCATTAATACTTACCTGTCCCTTTAAAAGCCAGTTCCCACGCAATATCCTCGGAAATATACTAATCAGTTACAATGTAACAAAGCTATTACAATGTAACAACTTTGTTACTTTGTAACACCACCGCACCCGACGTCACTCGCCGCCACCGCCGCGTCTGCGCTGACCCGACAGAGCTCTGAGCTATATAGCTCAGAGCTCCCTAAGCATCTTTGTATTTGGGCTCCAAGGAGCCCCATTGGTCCTTAGCAGACCAATGGGGTTCCTTTAAATCAGAAGGAACCCCATTGGTCTGCTAAGGACCAATGGGGCTCCTTGGAGCCCAAATACAAAGATGCTAAGAGAGCTCTGAGCTATATAGCTCAGAGCTCTGTCGGGTCAGTGCGGGACGCTAAGTCCCCGCCGCCTCCCGCTGTCCTCCCCGCCTCTTCCACATGTCACCCACATGTCACCCACATGTGGGTGACATGTGGGTGACAGATGTGGGCGGGGCTGACAGCGGGAGGCGGCGGGGACTTAGCGTCCCGCACTGACCCGCTGTCCTCCCCGCCTCTTCCACATGTCACCCACATGTCACCCACATGTGGGTGACATGTGGGTGACAGATGTGGGCGGGGCTGACAGCGGGAGGCGGCGGGGACTTAGCGTCCCGCACTGACCCGACAGAGCTCTGAGCTATATAGCTCAGAGCTCTCTTAGCATCTTTGTATTTGGGCTCCAAGGAGCCCCATTGGTCCTTAGCAGACCAATGGGGTTCCTTCTGATTTAAAGGAACCCCATTGGTCTGCTAAGGACCAATGGGGCTCCTTGGAGCCCAAATACAAAGATGCTTAGGGAGCTCTGAGCTATATAGCTCAGAGCTCTGTCGGGTCAGCGCAGACGCGGCGGTGGCGGCGAGTGACGTCGGGTGCGGTGGTGTTACAAAGTAACAAAGTTGTTACATTGTAATAGCTTTGTTACATTATAACTGATTAGTATATTTCCGAGGATATTGCGTGGGAACTGGCTTTTAAAGGGACAGGTAAGTATTAATGGTTAATTAAGAATATTAAAGGACTTTTTTCGTGGTTATGTTTTTTGTTCAATTAAAATACTTTTTCAAAGTGTCTGTGTGTTTATTTACTTTTAACTCTTAAAGGAAATGGGTAAGGGGTACAAGTACCTCTATACTCATTTCTCCTGGGAGGGGGGGTGGGCATCTGGGGGACCCCTTTTTAAAGGGGACTCCCAGATGCCACCATGAACCTCCCCCCCAGGAAATCGCGGCCTCCACCTCCACCGCCCATCGGAGGTGGAGAAGAGCCCCTTGTCCTTGGATTGGACAAGGGCTCGGAGGGGGAGGGGAAAGCTTGGCTGCCCCTCCCCTTCCGAGACCCCCCAATCCATGGACCATGCGGGCTGGTATAGTCAGGGTGCGGAGCCCCACGCGGCCGGTGCTCCGCATTCTGGCTATCCCAGTCTGCATGGGGGACAAGGGGTTAAAGAGGTCTGGGAGGGGGGACCCCACGTCGTTTTTTTTTTAATATTTCCCACACTCAGA